>NC_084977.1:5872997-6175412 GCF_963691925.1 Scomber scombrus | reverse complement strand
GATGCCTGTGCTGCTCTGAAAGCATCATGAGAGATGCAAGAGGAAAGATAAAAGCCCTTGTAACTGTTAACAGTGATGAGAATGTGCATTTCCTCATAGCTTTCCTGAAATCTGGATTTAAACATGAACATAACCCCCACTAGTTTGGTGCTGTCATGTCAGTAGTTTCCTACGCAGGGTGACTATGTGAGAGACAGGAACAAAGACAGAGAGAAGGTCAATTAGGACTGTGTGCTCATTTACCTTAAAAAGGTCACCCATGTCTTCACAGCAATCTTACTATTGTCGGATACTGGCTGGAAACTCCTTAACAATCTCTACTGTGGCCGTGCACAGCACTAGACTCCACCCTGACCTCTTTAGAAAGGCCGGCCCCAGCTTCTCCCTCACTCTCGTCTGACCGGAGAAAACTAATGAGTGCGAGGCTGTGGGTAAAACCTAATGGGGCTCAGTAGTTTTTTTGCTTGGGGCTGACTGCTGAAAATGAACATTTAACCGCAGCTCTAGTAATTGAAAAAATGACAAGCGGTGCATACAGGCCGATGCCCCCCACACAAACACGCCGCGGCCAAATTATTCTGATTATTTGCCACCTCCGGATTACAAGCGCCTCTCCACACTTATAGCACCAACCAGTAACGGCATCAGAATGCACAGGAAGAAGCAGAGATGTGGAAGTAACATCAATTAAAATGAGAACGTTAGCCTCTAGTTATGCTGGCCGTGGAGTAAGTGCAGAGAGGCAAGGTCTTGATGTTGCATAGAGTTAACTGCTTGGAAGCAGGCTGCACAGTAATAATAAGCTCATTTATGAGGAACCTTCACAGGAATAAAGCATCAACACATGTCTCTCTTAGGGAAGAAAAAAAGAAAGTCATGTTACTGGGAGTTTCTGAACTTAACTTTGCTCACAGCTCCACCTGCTTGTCATTTATTGACACTGACACATCTTTTGAAAGTCGGACTAGAGTTGAGGTGCATGTTTGATGTAACTCTTGAACCCCATTACACATGCTGTGTGTTGTATGTGAGCTATCCTGCCACAGAATAATGGGAATTACAGTAGAAAGAAGAATATTGGCAAGACTTTAGCGTTACCTTGTAGATTTATAAGTCGCTTTGATGCGTTTCATTTCTGTAATGTTGTATTTAACAAATGAATTCAACACAGAAACAGAAACTATGCTATTCCACAACACCTACATGTTCACTGAGGACTCTATATAAATCTGAGCTGTTTAAATGTCTAATTTTCTAACATTATTGCCTATTTTTCTGATCTTGAGTGTTTTATTTATGTCATAGCACTGAAGTGGTCCACCTCATATGGAAATACATGATTTACAATAATACAATATATAAATGAAAACCTCCAGCACACATTTAAGTTACAAAGAGAAACAAATCACTGCAAATCCACACAGTGTGTTGTTCCTTAACCGAAAAAGAAAGTAAGTCATGTTTGACTCAATATGAACAACACATTTGTTTTCTCAGTGTTTTCCAGATACAGTGATAATGCAAGTGTTTTTTCATTAGTTTTTGCGTCTTCACACAAAAAGCAATGTTTTTTACTTCTACTGGATAACCTTTCTCTCTCTGTCTCTGAACATGATATAAAAGGACAATATAAAACAAAATTGATTTCATTTTCTATTTCGTTTAACTCAAATAACCGACAGAGCCTATCCTGTTCATCACTACCGACATGACATCTGGTTCCCAAATCTAATGGTATGATACACAGAGACCTTTCCCTCCTGCAAACATTCAACTTCACACTATTTTCTGTACTAAACTTAGATTAAACAATATGTTCTCAGTTTTGGCTGATTTCAAATCCCATTTATTAAACAACAGAAAAGGCCAAATCTTTAATCAACAAATATTAACTTTTCTTTCAAAATATACTCTTCATTGGACTATGTTTTCACTCCATATCTCCTGTCTCAGCTACAGTTGGAGCAAATGCAGCAAAAGCACCTCCCATATATATAATATACTACCAGAGATTTATTTATTTGTCACATTATGAGAGCTTTAAATTGTTGTGTTATGTGTCATGGACCCAAAAATATCACCTCAGTACCTCCGGAGGTAGTGGTGATTTCAAATATACCAAATAAGACTGATTAAAGCTAAATTATTATCTCAGACATTAACCAGATTGAACACGAGCACTGGGACCGCGATCCATCATAATAGTTCAGCATTATCTTAAATGTCCAATGGCTATTCCATTTATGAATGTTATGCTTGATGGATGATGGCAATTAACAAAATTTAATCTCCAAAGAGTTCTCAGAAATCTCCGCCCACACTTAAACGCGCGCTGGTAGAAAAAGGTAATGCCTTGTTTGGTGTGCCATGCTCGAGTAGATTTACCTTATCGTTTGAATGATGTGGTCATAGTTAAAAAGGAATTACAGAGGGGTTTTTAAACGTTCTCGGAAATGGATTTGATTGCTAAGATATCAGTCATTTCAAGGGTTTTTTAAAAGATGTTTATGCAGACCTGGGTTTGCAATTACCAGCAGTTAATGGGGTAGTCTCACATTTTACACCTCATTCCAATGAAAATAGCTATTCTGCCGTCTCAGACAAAAGCTCCTTGTTTTTCTTACTGCCAGAATGAAACTCCAGCATGCAGGTGGCCTCTATGTCCAGTCTTTCACCACCTTTACAGCCACAACTCTTCATCTACCCTTAACTATGTAGTTAAATATCTGCTATCTCTAGTGCTTAAGTCAAATGACTTGACTAAACAGTTAATAATGGTTCAGGCCAGGGTCACATCTAACCATATCTTGAGTGAAAGATAAGATGAATGTCATTATGAGAAGCATGGGCAGGTATACTGTTGATCATAGAGAAACAACCAATGTGCAATTGAGCTTATAGCAGTACAGTATTTGTTTGCAATTGGTCCCTAATTTAAATCCACATTTAATAACCTCTGTAATGATGCAACTACTGGTTTATCCAAGGCTAGCTCAAGTACACTGTAATAAACACTTATTGCTAGTATTTGAATAGCAATCATGACCTTTAGCTGTAGCATGAGTGACTACAGTTACTGAGAACAAAGCTGCTTTCAACAAAATGATTTTGTTTTCTGTCTCCAAATAAACTATTATCTAAACTGTCACCCCGACAGAGTGCTCCATTTCTACCAAATTTGCTTTCTTCTTTTTCTGTTTACTCCATTAAAAAAAGCAAATATTAAAAACCCAAGCCTACAATTCAAACCGTTTTGCAGCCCACACCCCTGATCAGGCTTTTAAATTAAATAAATTAAAATGTAATAGCACACGGCAGAAAGATAAAGCATCCACTGTTTCTCAACAGTTGAAACTTTGCAGCATGTGGAGCACAGGTTACAACCCGCTAAGTGGTGTCAAAGCAGGTATTTTGCCTTTGACAGCTGATGGAAACACCCATTGTGAGGTGCCACATGCCTCAAAGTTTCAACACACATGCAGAAGATCATACAGAGATCAGTGTTAGTTTATATTGAAAACTATTGATCAAGCTATTGCTAGCTAGCTATGTTAAATATTAAGTTTATTGTTATTTTGCGTGGATCGCATTTAATTCATTGCACAGATACATTTTTTTCATCAGATTTTGTCTACTTTAAGTTGATCACATTTTCATCATATACACATATACATACAGTATGTACACTTTCTGAATGATGGTGATTAGAGTGTCTATTAGATTTCATGTACAAGTAATGGTCTAGAGCAATAAAGATTTGGTGAACACTCTTCAAAACACCCCTACTATTAGTGAAGGTAAAATATTTGTTCTATAAAATCTTAATATTTACTTTGTTTCTTTTTTTATTCTTTTATATTCTGGTTCCCTTGAGTTCAAAAAGATTTACATACTGTAAATCGTACGTACTGTTGGTGAATTGAAGTTCAAATGTTTAAGTATTTAGAAAATAGCACTTTTGGTCAATCCCTTTGTTTCTTTGGCGTGGCTCTATAGACGGCAATGTTGGTTGATGGGTTGGTCCACCACCTTGGTCCAGACTAAAACATCCCAACAACTGAGGGATGAATTACCATGACATTTTGTAAAGACATTCATGGTCTCCAGAGGATGAATCCTACTAAGTTTGAGGCTTTCGTGCTCTCTGCAATTTTCATTTTGGATCAATCTGTGCGCTAAAAGCCAAAAACACTGGAAACCACTTCCCTCACTCAAATAGACGCAAAACAAGGGCTAATTGAACTCAGTTACCAAACTTTAAGGGTGTGTTTGTGCCGTCATATCATTGGTGGATAGGGCCTTGCACACCATGTTTTTGCATCTTTACTGGACACCATTTGTACTCTTGTAATTTGACTGTTTAGCCTCTTTACGTCGTTTGTATTGTAGATATTGGGCTTACAGTGATTTCATGTTACCCTCTTGCTCATAAATTTCAATGAGACATTTATCTAGTTAAAATAATTAAAGTTTAAATTAAATTAACATAACTACATTTTTGTCTTAATTGTAAATTTCATGCAAAGATCTCTTTCTTCATTATTTATTCAACAATTTATTCAACAATATAATGAATAGTAATTTGCAATTATGAACACATCTTTAAATGCTTTGTTACCTTGACAACAGCATCACAGGTCATACACAAGAGTGTTGTTTGGAGTAGTTGTACAAGGGGTTAAAATACAAATACGAGTAAACCTTAACTATTTCACCCAATTATCACCCAGAGCTGAAAAATTTGACTAATTGTGTTTTAAATAATACATTTATTGCAGAATTACAGTTTGTAATAGTCATTTGTAAACAATATAAAAAGGGAGAATTTATCGAGTTAAAAATGTTTTGCAGATGCATTTTTAATGACTAACCCTGACATTACTTCCAGTATTGACCTTCTTTCCCAAGCACTCCTACTCCACTGTAGCCTTTTCCCTTGGCCTCTTTGGGGTCTTCATTACCACAGCGTCAAGATGCTGCTGCCCTGACTGTCTGCTGTAATGAGGGAGAGACTCCATGTATGGTCACCAGTGCAGTGCAGAATCACTGCTGCTAAAAAATTTGCAATCTTTTTTAAAGGAATTCTTCCAACTAGAATGACCAAGGTAATGAGGGGTCAAGTGATTTGGTATGGGCCCAAAACACACTTGATAATGATTTATTCAAGCCATTTTTGAAACCTCAACGTGTTCTGCCTTCTGTCATTGCCTTAAAGTAGTACAGTCCTCATTCATAACTGTCAAGAACCTACTCATCTGTGCCGCCAGCTTATTTGGTTGAAAATCACACATAAAATGTGTTTTCCACTGCAGAGAGCAAATAAGAGGGGAACTAATCTTATTTCCTTGACACTTTCCTATCATGATTTTTTTTTGGAAGGGAGACAGTGGAGGATAATCCTTGTATGGATGGGAGCCCATCCCATGTCTGCAAAGCCTGGTGAAAGCAGAAGTATGTTGATTTTCAGACGTACCCTCCGGCCTCTGCAGCCGTTGAGGTAGAGGTTGAGGTTGGTGGCGGGTTGGAAAGGTAAAGAAGAAGTAGAAGACACTAACAAGATCATGCAATATTAATGAGGTGTTAATGCAGTGCAAATCGGCTATTGCTGTATACAGTATGTGCAGGAAAATAATATTGTACATGAGGATGAGAACATAATTTGTAAAGATGAGTGATTAGTGATTAAATAGAGAAAAGGATGTGAATGTATGGTATATTAACTGAAAACATGTCTTTTTGGATCCCATAGGTATATAATTCTGTAGCTGGACTTATAATAACTGGGACTTATGAGAAAACGTCTGAAGCTGCTGTCCAATGAAATACGCTTTATATTTACATGTAATTGGTTATTTTAACCTTGGACTCTGCAAAAAAGAACATAAACAACCTCTAAATACTATTTTGTATTCAATTTTGATCTAAGGTGAGTAAGGATGATTAATATAATAATGACTATGTATTTGCTGTATATCAGGATTATTTTGAACTCTTTGAATCTTCCTGTGTATGTATTTGAATTGCTTGGGGTAGTGGATGCCTTTTTACATGATGTGGGCTGCCCATTTCGCTTTTTTGTCTCCTAGCTTCCTGTTGTTATTGCTGGCCTCTTTTCTGATGTTTTCACATACCGTAGCTACTTTATATTTCCCAGCTGGCAACACATGTCCACCTTTAAGAGGAGGTCATGGTCTGACAGATGTTAGATTAAAAAGACGACCTTTGGTTCAAAGTTACTATACGTTGTAGCAGTAGATAAATGTTTCTATCATGAAAACTTTCAAGAGCACTGACGGTTAACCAACCTGGAAGCCGATTTATAAAAATAACATTTCTCCTATTGGTAGTTTATTAACTGTGACCAGTTACTAATTATTGATTATTATGATTATTAAGTACAATAACTAGCTGATTCCAGTGCTATGTGAGAGAAGTGATCTAACCAGTCAATATAATACCTCTTACAGGATGAGGTTATGGTTTAGAGAAACAGCAGGAAAAGTTTAGGCAGGGAAGTGTAACAGTGTCACTTGCAACTTTTCTAGTTGGTATAATGGTTGGGACACATCCACAACATTAGCTGACCTCATCAACAGACCCATTTCTAAAGGCTTGCCAAAGTAGGTCAGCAATAAACCTAACCTTGGTTTTCATTTGAAATGTTGGTATCACCACAAATTCAAAATTAAAAAAATCATCAGAATTGTTTATAAAATGAATTCTACAACCTGCATTATAAACACAATTAATAATTGCAGGGAAGATGTTTCAAAACGACGCACTGCAACACTGCCGCACGAAAGTGAGAGTCCCGGTGGGAGAAATGAGACCATCTGCCCCTCTGCAGGTGACTGTCCCAGGATAGAGGATAGTGTTAAGCTGAGACAGCGAAAGAGAGGAGCAGGGTAAACTGTCCTGCTATAAAGCTGCTGTAGCAGGAAAAGGACTGTCATCAGCCAACTATGAGCCACCTTACAGCTGCTGTGTCTCTGTTGTTCCACTGTTGTTTCTAGAGTGTTGCACTGATACATTCCACTTATGACTGAGTGGGCTTTATCACAGAGCCACTGCTGTCAGTGTTGACTGACATCACCCATGGACTCTCACCAGGGGTGACACTGTGACCATGTTTTTTCACTGGCTTAGAAAGGCTAAAAGTGCCACATGCTGAGAATATTGCATCAAAAGGAGCAGCACTTTCAATACCCAAGGTTAACAATAACACAGCAAGACGAGGGGTTAGTTGGTGAACTGTCATGAATTATGCTTTTGTCTTTGGTATCAACAGATTTCACACTTGGTGCAAATGGTGCTATGAGGTCTACAGCAGTGATGCACCAACAAAATACATTAACTGCTGGTATAAAAACATACCAGGATTGTATAATCCTTTTAGAACAATATAATTCCACTTTGCACAAGCCTAAAAAGAAACAATGTCTCACTATAGTTATCTGTAGTTACTTACTTGGTTAGTAAGAGTTTGAACTGATGTGTATTTACTGCCACGTATCACCTTACATATACGGCTATGATCTCATTCATTTCTACAGAGGTCTAGAGATTTTACAGTGAAAAACAAAAAGTGGTATCAGTTCAGCGCTCCTATTGGCTACAACCCTGAGGTCAGTAATCTTGCTGTTTTAAGAGTTCAATTTTGTCAAAAAAGCCAGGCAAACATTGCAGTTAAGTTGCTGGAAGAATGGGTGCCTGAAAAAAAACATTTTCAAAACCGATTTCAAGAAGCCATGTCAGCCTCACCCCTGTGCACTTGGCTTCACAATATACTGCTCCAACTCCAAATGCTCATTATGCAAATACGTAGCCTTAGGTAATGCAAAACCAAACAGCCAAAGCAAATTAGAAGATACAATTCTGTGGAGTAAAGATGGCACAATTAGCATCTTATTTTATAACGATGTTACTGTATTCTGGATCAAAGGAATGAGGGCTGTGAGATAACCTTGTTTTGCTTTAATGTTTAGACATGCTGGTTGGACATATAATATATCATTTGCCCTGTGGTAAAAAACCTTACCTAGCATCAGTTTATTGGCAAATGCGTCTGATAAGAAGACCTATGGCAATTTGACATGCTTCTATTGTAGCCAGAGAAGAGTTAATCAACAACATAAACTGGGACAAACCTGGGCCACTTCTTCATACTAAAGAATGTAAATATCTGTCTGAGTGGCTGGGTAAATACATTAAAGGGAACAACAATTAGAATTAATTGGGCCAGGATTAACTTATGAAAGATAATTAAAGTTACCCTGTGGACTTTTTATCGTAAACAAACATCCTTTTGTTTGCATTCAGCGTTGCTTACCAAATGGTTTGTGTGTATTCTGTAGGCCTTACACAAAAGCTGAAAAATGGGAAAAATGTGATGTGCAAACATCTGTTTAAATTCAAATTCCATTGTTTTATCATTTCATTGTTGGATCCAAACTACAGATGGAAAAATTGTGAATAAAAGCAAGTGTTTGCTGACTTTGTATAATACCTTCTTCCAGTAACCTTCGTTTGTTGGTCAAATGAGGCAGCAGAGGCACTGTCAGTCAACGTGTCGCTACAATTTGCTTTAATTCTACAATTAAATTTAGCATTACAGTTATGTGGGATGCATTTCCATAAAATGTGTCTGAATTTGATCAAAATTGATTTAATAAAAACATTGACAGTATACTCTTTTTGTGCATGTTTGTATGTGGGATCCAGTGTTACCCATACATAGGCTCTACAAACAAACCCATCCAGATACATGACATTTTCTGAATGTTATTTCATAAAGTACACAGACAAGTAGACCTTCAGCCCCCTAACCAACCCGTCACTTCTCAAGACAATGTGTGCCAGACATGCAAGACACACTGATTCATTTGCTACAACAAATTCAAAGAGAGACTGAAAGTGTCACATTTTTTTGGAGGTACGTTAACTTTTTTCCTACCTCGATAATAAAAACACCACGCAGGTTGTATATTGGATGCCTAAAAAAGACTAACACTTTCACCAGCCATGAAGCTCATTGAATCCTATTTTCAGCCAAAAAGAAGGTGCCAAAAATGAAGACAGCCAAAGAGCACCACAGGTATAGGACGCGGCTGGCTGAGCATTTGGGGTGTGATTTACCAAACTTAAGGTAAACTTGATTCAAATGGTAACTATTTCTGTAAATGTGCAATTACAAAGATGTACAAGCTGCATTATTAATTCTTTAATCCAAAAGTGGATCATAGAAACACTTACTGATCCCACAGAATAGTAGACGAGATGCTGGAGATCCTGGCAGGAGTAATTGAGGAGCCTTTCATGGAGGATATGAAGTCATATCAAGCCATTAGGCTGGAAATGGATGAAACCATGAATGTTTCAAAAGCTGACAGCTCAACATGCATATCAGGTATGAATGTAGGAGCTGTTGAAAGGTGAATTTAAAAAAAATCACAGCCAATAAATCACACAGCACGTATGCCAATGAGAAGCACTTTATTTCAGATACCTGGACAAATAGGGGCGAGTGTTTAACCAGTTCCTTCACACGTTACCCTGGAGGATGGCAAAGCTCTCACGGTTGTTCCTGCTGCAAAGGACATCATCCAGAAAAAGGAGCTCCCAAAAGACAGACTATCCTGGGATGATTGGCACAGCAGTAACAATAATAATAGGTATCACTCTATTAAAAATATTGCCATATATAATTTGACTTTTTCCTTTCTTCACAGGGGTTGGGTGAATTGGGCCCCAAAGCAACTGACTGACAGCTTCCCCAAGCACGTTTCAGTAGCGTACGCTGCTAGTCAACTTGCACTTGCATGCAAGGATTCTTCTACAGAGGTCAGGTATGTGGGAACATTCATAGATCATCTCCAGGAACTCCATCTGTACTTCTGCAAAAGTGCCAACAGCACTGAGGTCAGCAGCCATCATCCTTGGCATCAGCAACTTGTCAACTGCTAATCCTCATAGCGTACAGTGTTCTATCAACATCATCTTCTTTAGGTAAACAATGTTCTACTTCCAAGAAGTAAAGGACGTCCGGTAGCTGTCCCAGCACTTTGCCAACCTGCTGGGGAGCTTTCCAGCTGTGCTCGCTGCATTAGCAGAGGAGGCATACATTGAAAAAAGTCCAATGGCCAAAATGTTGTACACATTCTGTGCCACTTACAAATTTGCATTCATAGGTATACTCACCTCCTGCAATACTGCAAATTTGATAATACTTACCTATAAAACCTAACTTTTCTGTATCGGTTCCAAATGTTATCTTTAAAGTCCATTTTAAGATGAATTAGGTGAGTGGGTAGACGTGTACCCTGGTTTGTCTTTCAAAACGGTTGTCTTCAAAATGTTTATGCAAGATTGTTTCTATTTCAGGTCAAAACTGACCTAAGAGGAAAGCTGAAACCGGATAGGAGAGCGCCTGGCTGCATGCCTCAAAATCTCAATAAATGGACGTGCTCCTGAAGCAAACCCACACACCCACACACAGGTGTTAGAAATGTGTTTTTTTCTCCCCAAAGAAATCAAAATGAAACGTTCCAACAGAGAATGCAAACTGTGGAAACAGGCACATGACAAAATACGGAGAACAACTCTGGACTAAAAGCAGACTTAAAGTGTTTTGATATCTTGAATATATTTTGAAAATAATATTTTGCTATTATGTAAATAGCTATTTTTAAATTGCCTTTATTGACTAGTTTATTACTGGACCCGTCCGTTAGACCCTCCGCCACCCATCACCACAACCAAATGCTCAACCATTGGGAAACACTGCACCCCTGTCCTGCTCAGAGTAACACTAATGGCAGAATAGAAAGAGAAACCTCAAATTGTTTCTAGTAATAAAAAAAAAATAAAGGGGGGGAAGGACATTACAGACAGGATAACTGTGTATTGTATGGTATGTAAAGATATGGAACCTTTCTAAATTGCTGAGAAATGGTGGAAAACTGGAATGGTTGTAAAATTGCCTCTAGTACTTTCAGTAGTTGTACAGTGTAGCATACCAAATAATTCATATGTACTGTCCAATATATGAATGGTAACCAAAACTAAAAAATATGAAACCCATGTTTAACAAATTGAGATTATTACAAAAAAGAAATAAACATATATCATTACAGTAATTTCAATTAAGCAATTCGGCAGCACTTGAACTCTCTGTGTGACATGAGCTGCTGACATAGCAGTGTAAGTACTTTTTTAACCACCTGGGGCAAATGATTAACACATTTCTAAATTAGTAAGGCACTCGTCTCTACTGGCAGACTGTGGTTTTGATGATGGCTCGTCTATTAGTTTCTCATTCTCCCTCTTTGTGATGCTCTCGCACCAAATCTCTATTAAAAAAGAAGAAGACTCAACTCGCTAAAAGCATGTTTTTCCTGTCCTTGCTATAACCCACTGCTCCCTATTTGACTATTATTAGCTCCAATAAATAGACTGTAACATTATTCTAATATGATAGCTTTTAAAATTATCACCCCAGACATCTCTGATAACAAGCAGCGTATTTCTCAAAACAGAAATCATCAAATAATTTCTTGATTGAATCATAATGCCATAAGGAGATGAGTTTTTATTTGGTAAATGGAACAAGAATCCACAAAACAACAAACCAAATGCATATCATCCATTGATGGAAACATCTGTGAATCATTATGGAAACTTAGGCTAATTCTTTCTGAGTTCGTTTCATTAAGGAGTTTGTTAGTTTCAGTGGCTGAGCCCTTATTATCATGCATTTAGGAAATGAGGCAAATAGAAAAGGCATAAGAGCCCAATCAATAGCTCTTTTCATTTTGCCTTAATGGCCCCCTATTTTTTCCCTCGTGGACTATAAAGAACACAGGGGAGGTTGGTGTTACAATCATAAAATATAATTTCTCTGCAGGAAAAAACATAATAATGCCTCCTATCCCCTTTCTGCATATTCCTATAACATTCTGCAAAATTGAGTATGGATTTAACATCAAAAGGTTACATGAATTTTTCAAATGAGATATTAAAGTCAATATTTCAAGCAGAGGATATTTCAATTCGGGGGCTTACATGATAGGGGCTGTGTGTGCTAGGATGAGCTGGCTTGCAGGCATGGCTACAGTTTGGCCACAAAATTAACTTGCAAGGAGAAATCATGTGAAACATAGAAGGAGATACAAAAGAAAGACAACACATGAAAAGAAATGTGTATGTTAAAAACACTACAGCCTTTCCAATCACCCTGGAAACAGTCATGGAGTACTCAAACAGTGTCTAGATTTCTTGTGTGTATTTTAGTTTAAACATGTTTCTGTAATTCAAATGTCTACAATATTCAGGACACAAACAGAAGACTGCAGGAGTGCACTGTATTGCAGAGTGAACTGAAGGCTTGGTTTTGTACTGCAAATGATGACAAGTCATCTCATGTAACAGTACGAAACAGCAAAGTTACTATCAATATAAATCAATATATTTAATCCAAACTAAAATATGAAAGACATTTCAACATATTTATGTTTTTTAGGAGGTTAGACACGGAAACAATCTCACATCACATGATGGTAAAAGACAAAAAAAGTAGCACAATTAAAGTATTAACTTTGACTGAGTTTAAAGCTAATATATAGATCTATAATAATATATAATAATAAGATATGATAAGACAATAAGATAACATTATATATAAGATATAATAATAAAGACAAATGCAATCAGTCTCAAGTAGTAGTGACAGTAAAATTCAATAAAATAATGCTAAATCATATTTTTGCCATTGTCCAAAAATCCAATGAAAAGACCAAAACCACTTTCACACATCCTGAATAAATGGTCATGAATCCATACTTAGATTTTTAACAGATGGGGAGTGTAGTTTTAAGAAAACATTAGGCTCAAACAGGAGTACTTGTTGGGGACTATTTTCAGCCGAGGATTTGGTGCTTTAGTGAGTATTTCCGGCAGCAGGTTGGTGTATGTGGGATTTGACTTAAAATAAACTAGTGTGTGTGTGTGTGTGTGTGTGTGTGTGTGTGTGTGTGTGTGTGTGTGTGTGTGTGTGTGTGTGTGTGTGTGTGTGTGTGTGTGTGTGTGTGTGTCTCATTAATGTGATTTGAATGGTTTTTGGACAACAACGGCTCTGTAGCACAGAGGAATAAGATCAATCAGGGTTGGACTGCACAGACAATACTTTGTAGTAACGTGAATACTGTAAATCTACTTATATACACTACAGTACGCGTGTACTGCTGATCTGTTACTGTTACTGTGATCTGCTGCGTAGCAGATCAGTAACCAGATTTATCCTGACCTTATCTTGGAGCCATGGCTTACTGATATGAACTGTATAAGTGATAGAAGATGTTGCTTTATGACTTTCTTTTTTCTTTTTGGGTGCGTCAGTCTTTGTCAGAGCAGACTGACAGCCCAATGAGAGGACAGACAGTCAGACAGAGTGCAGATTTTCCTCTCAATACTCAATTGTTTTGTGGTGGAAATTAACTTATTTAGACTTTTACAGGCTACTTTGTGTTTGTTTCAGTTTTAGTCTGACTTTGAATGGCATTATTTTAAATATGAGGACGCATCGCTCTGTGTAATTGCCTCTCTTTTCATCCAGCCGCTCTGGCCTGTGCTTTTTGTCTGCAGTCTTTTGTTATACACATACATTCTTGTGAAAAGCCAATTACAAACCCATTTACTTCTATACATGGAAGAGAAATCTGCGTCTGTATCGGCTAACTGTAAACTGCTTACTTAAGTGCATGTAAACACAGAGTTGTATGTATTACTAACATCTACATTGGCAGGATTGTACATATCCTGTTTTTATGGAGACGTACTGATCAAATATTCCTCTATAGTGCCACTAGCGGTCAAACAAGAATCCATAAAAATGTATTACACTTTGGCACAGTGGTGCTTTGAGGTAAATGCTAAGGTTAGGATGCTAACAGGCTCAGAATGTCAATGCTAACATGCTGAAGTTTAGCAGGTATGTTTACCATGTTCGCCATCTTAGTTTAGAGTGGTAGCATGCTAACATTATCTCGTTAGCATTAAACGCAAAGCACGGCTGAGGTTCAGGCTAATGTCTTTAATTTAGCAGGTATGTGGTCATACATCGAAGCATTAGAAAAATTTAAATTCTGACTTGATGGTGCTGGATGTAAAGTGAAAAAATTATCATAGTTATAACAATTAATCTTGAGGAGGTCATGAAGGTGTGTACTAAATGTCAGTGCATTCAACTGTTCTTGAGATATTTTACTACAACTCACAATTGTTAACTTCCTGGTGGCACTATAGGAGAGTCAGAGGATCACCAAAGTCAGTAGGACTCATTATCCCAGGATCATGAATGTTAGTCTGTAATTTTATGGCAATCCATCTGATATTTTTTGAGATATTTCAGTGGTAGACTGACCAACCTATCTACAAAATGACAGATCAACCAATGCTAGCTTCCACTCAAGCCATGCTACTAACATGTCTAAAAAAAATGGTCTATTTCAGACAATACAATGACAATCAATTGTATGGTACCAAATCAATAATAAGGCAACCCTGTAAACCTACTAAGACACACACCACATAACCACAACATCTGTGGTTTGTTTCCAGCGTTTCGGCATTTGGACCTTTCTTAAATGTCAAACCTCTCTATCCATGTTTTCTGTCTCTCTAAAAATGGCTAAAACTAATACTAAAGGAAATATATAAAATAAAAGAGGGATCAAAGTCCTGAGTTGTCTCCACAGTAAGTTCAACACTACTGGTTTCTGAAATTTAAAAAGGGGAATTCAATAAATGTATGTGGTATCTAAAGGATCATGATGGGTTTCTACCACACCGTCTATTATTGATGCTTACAACAATACCATAAATCATAAACCTCACAGAGATATTATTCATTGCACAGCTACTGTAAAGGAAAGTGTACGACTCTAAAAAGGTATAAATTATATTGTATTAATTGCCCCTCATCCCAACAAGGTAATTAAAAGTGGAATGGTTTCCAAAAGATACACAATGTATAGCTGGAAAAGGTTTAGAGGAATAAGGTTGACCTAAACCACCTTCACACACATTTATGGAGTGAATCATCACTGAGTCATTGGACTGGGTCTCCTGATTAACATAGCATACAATGTGGACCACTATGCAAATGTAGGTCTATCATATATTGCATGCAAACAAGCTGTCCTGATAAATAAAGGAGACCCTTGATACTACAGCATTTATGAACAATGTTCGCTATTACTTTGACTACAAGCAAAGACAAATTATTTCATGAACTATTCATACTGTAGATAAGACCACTATTGTCTGAAGAGCCATGAATTAATCTTGTTGAGCAAAGCAAAAATCCCCCCTCCGTTCTTCCTAGACTAACAGCTGTATCTCCAATATGGTTTGAACTCGCTAATTAAGAAACAAGAGCTGATTCTAGCAAGAAGTGATCCGAAAGAAAGTTTTTACCTGCTCCAGATCAGTGGGGGTATTCTTGAGGGAGCAGGTCGTAGGGGTGCTCCTCTTCCCAAAATCCTCCACGCCTCATCCTTCATCTGCGGCTGCTCGTCATGTCCCATCACCAGCACAGTTACACCTGAACACTCTGCTGCTGCCAAACACCTGGCTCCATCTCCCACTGTCCAAATGAAAAATAAGCATAATCTGCCTTTCTGAGTATCCAGCAAATGAGGGATTTCATGACAAATTGGGTGGAGGTTTATTATGCAAAGGGGGGGAAGGCAGAACAGAGGCAGTGAGGAGCTAAAATAAAGGAAGGTATAGTTAGGAATGGCAGAAATCATGGTAATGACTTGTACAATTTTGGCTTGGTTGCTGACTACTGTGGGTATATTAAAAAGGTCTGTGCCATGTTTTTGTGGAAAGGACAAATGACAGTTACTACGGTTTATTTGAATTTTAACATCATGCTGATAAAGATTCTTACTCTAACACCAAATCCGACAATCTGGCACTATGACACAGGGGGGCTACAATGGTGTACTTGTTCAAGGTAATGCTGAGACAATGAAATATGATCCAGGCAGTTGAGTTGGAGTTGCAGATTAATGCATTTAAGGACTTAAAGAAAAGAAGTAAATGTAAGTCTCCCTATTTTGTTGCATTGCTGGGTTTGGTGTTAATGCAACTCACTTTATATATTCTACTGTATTTCTATTATAGATCAGTAAGCATTATCAGGATCATGATACTGTTGCAACGGTTTCTTCATTTTGTGTAAAAACCCGACTGAACGTGGTGAGAAACACGCCCATCATCCTGAGGAGAGATTCAGATTCTCACTGCAATAGTAAATTAACTGCCTCAATGGCTTGATGGATGCGTTTCTTAAAACTTAATTAGTGTGAAGTTCACTCGGGATAAGTGGGCATTCAATAAAAGCCTGGCAGTTAAATACAAGTGGCATTCAAACACATTTCACATCACATAAAAATGGGAAAAAAAGAATCATGAAGAAGCGACATCGGCAAGTACGAAGGCAGCCTGATCATCCAGGATTGCGTAGTCAAGGACTGGTTTCAAAAAGCAACCCAGAGCTCAGATGATCATGAAATCCATCTTATGACCCTTGTTAAGCTTAACAGATGTTTCCCAAAAGTGGCCAATGTGAGATAAGACGCTTTTAGAAATAATCCTAGATGAAGAATCTCTTCCAGTTGGAATGTAAGAGCAAATCAAGGAACAGAACCTGCAAGAAGAACTGAAAATTACACGTTTCAAGTTTTAATTGTTTATTAAAGTACTTCTTCTTTGACAACCGCTGTTATCTATGCACTTTTGTTTATTGTATGATGAGTGATGCTTAAATTTAAAAGTAAGAAAACTACTTTGCTGATGTTCTGTTTTTAATTTTGATATCTCAGTTTTTCAAAAAAATTATTTCGCAAGTAGCTGCGTGACAGTTTACTTGTACAGAAAGCACATGTTGATGGACTGCATTATATGTAGATATAGGCTGTATAGACAACAGTACAACATTTCTTCTTCACCATCCCAACCCCAATGAAGGGCAAACTAAATAAACAAAAATATTATATAGACAGGTGTATCATTCCAAAATATCTACAGATTTATCCAATCACAGGCTTATCTAATTACTAAACAGTGTATTTCTGCACATGTGCAAACACACAACAAATATACCCCTAGTAATTTACACATGTACATGCATATACAGCATACTGTATACATGCAGTACCAGTGAACAAGTTTAGATACACGTTCCCATTCACCCGAATAAGAAAGTGTGTCCAGACTTTTAGCTGGTGCTGTATAATGTACAACTATAAACTTGCAGTTACTTCAGGAAACAAACGTATTCCCATGTATGGATGTCTGCAGTATCTACATATACAATACAAAACAATATCATTTATCTTCTCTTACTTTGTGATTCATTATGCATGTTTTCCAAACATCTATATAAAGTAAGTCTAATCCAGACATTATGACTGACATTCACAATAAATTACCTCCATATGAAAATCATAGGGGCCGTCATGTCTTCACTATAGTTTTCATTTGGGCTTAACAGTAATTGCCTCATGCTGCAGCTTAATCAATTAAAAATAAAGTTCATCTTGTTAGATTGTCTTTCTACCCAGTAATATGAATCAAACAACAGCAAACTGAAAGCTGCAAACTGTTGACTGCACATTAAGCTTCATTATTATAAAGTCTCATACTTTATGAGAGTTATTTTAAGTAGAAAACATCTGAATGTAGAGCTGATTAACTGATTATTTTTCAGATTGCCGGAGGCGGAATAAGGTGAAATGTGTCAAAACGTCATTATAAGTGAGATATTGTGGTGCTGTAGAGATGTCCTCACCTATATATCATAGTCTACTGACTTCAGAAGATATCTTTAGAACACAATACAATACATAAATATGACCATTCCTGGTGCACCGCATAGCTGTGGTTGCCACATACCTGCAATGTCCCTGGTTCAAGTACGGCAAGGGACCTTTGTTTCCTGTTGGTCTCTATGCCACTGACTGTCTACTAATAAAGGCAAAAAATGCCCAAAACATCATAATAAAATGAAAAACCTCCTTCCCTTTATTGTTGAAGATCATATCAAAATTGTGATATTAGTCAAAATAATTTAAAATAAATAAAAAGACAAAATCACTAAGCTCTATTTTTATGCATCTTAAACAACACTGGCTCTTTGTGATTTATGTATTTTTAATAAATACTGTTAGTTATAGACACACACCACCTTAATTTACTGTGTACTCCAAATTCATGAACGTTGATGTTAAGCAGACCTTTCCAGCAGGCCCGAGCACTCGCTCCTAAGTGCTGCTTTGGGAAATGTGTAATGTAAGTGTTTGTAGAGACACTGTTAGAAAATGCCTTTAACTTCTAAGATCAATCGCTATCAGGAAAACAGAGCCCTGCTTTTATAGATTGCAAAACAATAAGTGGGGAAGGAAAAAAAAAAAAGAAACATGTCTGCGCCCCTAACCTGCAAGTTAACTTCAGAGAGTATGCAAAGCATCCTTTTCTTGTAAGTGACCAAAGCAGATCATTAATACAACAGTAATGCAGTTAAACAAAGCAGTGGTAGCAGAGCCTGACAGAGTATGTAAGCTGTGTTGAAAACCTAAACACAAGCGGAGAGCTGAGATGAATAAATATCAACTTAAGGAGGACCGGGGACAGACAAACAAACACAACAAGAGGGGTGGGGGGGGTGGCTTCACTTGGAAAATGGGACATTTAAAAAAAAAAAAAAAAAAGGGAAGAAAAAAAACTGCTGACATCTAAGAGGCAATTGAATTTGCATACCGCAAACTTTCATCTGGGGGGGATGTGAAGAAAGACTCCACCACAGGAATCATTTAATATTTAATAAATTAGAAACAGTAGCTATGGCTAATTAGAATTTGCACATTTACAAATCAGCCCTGATAGCAAAACAAATTATGAAATATAACGCTGCTCTGTGGATTACCGAGGGAAAATCAGATGATAGACAAAGCAAATGGAGTATCACTAACAACATACTGTCAGAACACATCACACAGCTAATCCAGTTAGAGCGGGAGGGGTGGGGCGGCGAGGGTGCCATAGAGGCTTTGCTTTAAAATATTGATACGCTATTCCGTAAAAGCTTTTTTTTTTCCCCTTTCTTTCTTTTAGTGAGAGTACATTCAGTCTAACAATTGCTTATTGCTCATGGGTCATTAGCCTCTCATCCTCTGCTGCTTGGCCAGTTTGCTTTGAAAGAAAAGCCTTGTGATTTAATGAATGTGTTTGCTCTGGTACTCCATTAGGAGGAGGTCTAGGCGCATTGTTTATATATGGATACAAAAGGCAGGCAGTGTGTAAACTGTTGTTGTATTCATTATTAGATTACTTCCTGGTGCGATGGCTTTTGGTAAAAGCCGTGGAATTCTTGTAAGTGGACAAGACATGCACTCAGGGGAAAAACATTTATCAAATGATAAAGGCCGAGGCCGAGGTATTCAAACTTAAGTAGTTGTATAGTAGATGCCATGCGGAATCTACATCAATAAAAGTCAAAAGAAATGTGCTTTAGCATAGAGTGGATTAAGGCTATTCTGCATGTCATGGCTCTGGCTTTTAACATAACAAAGTGAGAGCATATTTATCATAATGTAGCAAACACATAATGTAACACTTTAACTCCATTTACTCCAATTTAAAAGGTGTTTTATCTGCTTTTCATTGCAGTAAGGTTCTCATCTAACCTCTGTACATGCATCTCCACTTTAAGCTGCTGCTACATCAAAGCACAGCAATAAATACAAAGAGAAGTCGGCAGTGATGTCAGAAGAGATGATTAAGCGCATACTGAATATAATATATGGTATTATACACTTGAAATGTTCAGTCATATGCTAGAAGGTCATTTTATATCCTCAGCAGCTCATTTTGTTCATGTATGAGCACAATTTTAAATAGTAATCTGAATTTCATCACTATCAAATATCAGTAAAGTTAAAGTGGCTGGATGATATTATGGTAAAAGCTTTTATCATGATCATTATTTTTTTCATATCAATCAATATGGACTGAAACCATATAAACTGAGTATGTCTTTGGACTTGAAAGATTCCCCTCCACCATAGATTCAGCACCTTAACCCTCAGACATTGTTCATATTGTGACCCTTCACAGTATCCCCTCATAACTGATCTATATACCACATTTCTGCACTACAAATCATTCCTGAATACATCATAACTCGTAACTGATAAATGTGTGATCAGGCCAAGCTTTCAGACACCAGAGAGAGTTTATTTTTTAAGTTTTATGCTTTTTGTGAATGGTGATTACACCTTTTACAACCACGCTATTTAATGGTTCTAACTTAAATAAAACAGCAGAACAGAAGAATGCAACAGTATTTAAGTTTTGAATACATATGGATCATACACTCATCAAAAATGTTTCCATGTTTGTATATTTTGGGTCAATTAGGAGAAGACATCACATTTCAGGCTAAAAGAAGAAAGTATTTAGGTGTTTTTACTGCTCTCAATGTAGAAATAGGTCAAATTTAACCCTAAAAAGTATGTAAGGGTTAACATGGCTAAGAACTGCACAAGCAGCGAAACATATCTGTTAAACATGGTCAAAGTTCTAAAACTTGAGGTGGACATTTGTAAAATAAGACCTGTAACGCATTTTTTTAAACTTAATTTTCCCAACAACTCCTGCCGCATGTCTTTGCTGTTGAGATTGTTCACTTTGTCCGCTTTCTTACTTTGTAGCCAATTCTGGTTTGAACATGAACAGCTGTATTTCAGAAGTTGGCATTTCTAGTAAAGAACAAATCTGAAAGTCTGTCAAGTGGCAGCTTCTATAAACTAACCAATCAGAACAGAGTGGGTTCATCAGTAGGCAGAGCTTTAAAGAGACAGGAGCTAAAACGGCCTGTTTCAGACACAAACTGAACTGAAGGGGCTGCATAAAGAGCTAATATAAGATAAATATGTTTTTTGAACTGTAAATCATGCAAAGAATAAAAATATGGATATGGAAATATGCTGAATATGTCTCCTTTAACAATATACAGAACCAGTCTGGGTATAGTACCCACATTATATTATGGACGCCCATTTTGTTACCTCAATCATAGACAACAGACGATCATTTCTCCTCTCT
This sequence comes from Scomber scombrus, assembly GCF_963691925.1. NCBI lineage: Eukaryota > Metazoa > Chordata > Actinopteri > Scombriformes > Scombridae > Scomber > Scomber scombrus. The sequence continues at coordinate 6,154,244 of NC_084977.1, read as the reverse complement.
AACTATGTCTTTTGTTTCCACAGCAGTGGCATCTTTATACTACATGTCACCTCCTGTCAAAAGGAGCAAAACACTCTGTTTATCCCTCAGCTAGTGCTTTTATTTTGGCAACAGTAAAAAATATGGTGCATTAAAGCAACAAACAAGGCCTCTCAAGTAGTAGGGTAGGGTGATGTTACGGTGGACGCCACATACCTGCTACATCACTCTCGGATCCAGCCGGGGACATTGGTGCATGTCATACTCCTCTCTTTCTCCTTGTTTACAGTCTTCCTCTCCTCAACCATCTAAAATGAAAATAAAAGCAACCGACAAACAAAAGGCCACATTAAAGGGGTGGATTGCCAAGCAGCTGCTAGTTAGCATTGTTCACTAACCGTCTTGATTATTAAGCTTGTAGTATTTGTATTGTGCTACAGTAATAACATCAGCACAGTGTAAGGGAGAGATGGTATTATTATTAAAGGCTACTGTGGAAATCTGAAGAGCTCCTTGACAACAGGGGGTCAAAAACTGCCCTTTGAATAGAGAAATGTGTTGTGACATTGTCAGCCTTAATCTGCAACTCTGCTGTGAAACCCCGCTATGATAGTTCAGAGAGTGGAGGATTATAGGCAGAGCAAAAACTACACTTTGTGAATACAAACCATAAGTTTACCTAATCACGCACCAAGGATAGTTAGATAGTGATTAGAAGTGAAGAGGCTGAGAAGAAGAAAAATATATTTTCTATGCGACTAAATAAACAGCTTAGTGTCATAACAACATAACAACCTTCTGCACTAATTCACACAGATGGAAATTTCAGACAAAGAAGGTTTTGTATTCGCACACATACTGTACATTCACTGTCCTCGATGATGTAATGTACAATACAATACAATAATACAAAACATGCCAATTAAATTATATACTGAATATGCCATTTCATATACCGGCTCTGTCTGCACACAAGTATCACAACTCATTTAATACAATATGTCAGAATGTATGCACACTGCATCAACTTACAGACAACTTTCTAGAGCAAAACTATACTAATACTAACAACAACACACTAGTGCATAATACTTCAGATCTGACCATCAACAAGAAGCTGTATTGAAGGGTACGCATTCAGAAACTCAACATCTTGTCTTTGGACTATGTTTCAACAGTTTCAACACAACTAAAACATGGTTATGTATATGTTCCTAAGTGATGTCCATTTAGCTGCTGACTGTAATACTAATGTTAACAACATTAGTATTACATAAAACACAACCATTTCCATGACATTTAACTTTTCTTGCATTCTTTCGTGAGATGTGAGTATTAGAGCACAATTCTCTAGGCGTACCAGGTTTTCTAATGTGCATGACAACCCTTATTATAGTGCAACACAGGAGCATATTGTACACATACAATTACTTGCGTCATTCTGAGGATGCTGATTTTGGTTCTAAATTAATCAGATTATACACAAACATTTTTTGCTTACTTTATTTTCTTCTCCTATTATAAAAAGCTAATGAGAGCATCACACAGCATTTGCAGCAAACCTTTTTAAACATCAGGCTGTCATTAAAACCATAGCTGACCTGTAATAAGTGTGTGGTCTCATTTTTCACAAATAATGCTTTTTTGTACTGTTGTTAACATTAGTCTGTTAGCAAATTCCTGATGTTTAGAAGATCAGTATATTAGAAGCCTGAAACAACATAACAAAGCATAACAAAGTGTGAATGATGGAAAAATCTTCATTTTGAATTTTGCCCTAAACAATAAAAACAGTGCTGATAATAAAGTTGTATTTTATTCCTAACCAATTCAGATTGTTATGACTGAGTAAATAAGTATACATTTGGGAGTAGAGCCCGACCCATGTATCGGTCAGCCGATATTATTGGCTGATATTGGCCTATCGCAGATACTATATCAGTATCTGTGTATATTTTGTGTGATATGCAATGAGGTATAAAGGCAGCAATGTATGTATATTTGATAATTTTCTTTTAAGTTTAAGTTGTTTTTTTTGTTGAATGTGTTTTTTTTATTTATAGTAATTTATAATTATTATTCACAGTAAGGTTTACTGTTTCAGTACACTGTCATTTTATACTTTAAAGTTTATTGTTAAACTGTAAAATATCACGTCTCCATTACTTAGCTTTGTCACGTGTCAAGTGTTTGCTAACCATATATGAAGGATCATTGCAAATAATGTGCATTTATGTGTATATTGTGTATAAGATTATCAACTGATATATCAATATTGGAATTAACTCCCTAATATTGGTATCCGTACCAGCATTAAAAGTCCAGTATCAGTCAGGCCCTAATTTAGATTTAATTGAACTTGTATTGTCTGTATGTTGCCCTGATTCACTCAAGCCGTGAAAAGCCAATCAGCATCTCTCAGTATAAAAAATATATATATACAAAATATATAAAGATATTTCCTACTGTAGTAAGATGTGCATGATTTTATTTATTTCATTTGAAATTCTGCTCCTCACTTTATTGGCAAGTAGAGTATGTTCACATATGGAACACTCAACTGTAGATCAGAAAACTGACTTTGAATGTATGAATTCATACTTGCCGTCTGTACAGAATGTAAGCAGAATTTTAAATCAAGGACCTTCAAAAAGACCCAAACATAAAAACAAAAACACATTTGACAGGACATTATAAATTCCAGACCAAAACATCTTGCTATCAGTTAAAAGCATGTGTGTAGCCACTTATAGGCTTTCTTAACTGTCTCCTCAGAGTCACAAGAATACATCCAACAATGGATGGTGAATCCAGCACGGCTTCTCTTTTATTCCAATGAAAACTGCACAATGGGTCTATTCACTGGATATTTCTACTGCTTCCTACCATGACTGCTCATTAACACATGTGAATAACAAATAACAATATACAAGAATTTTCTTTTTATCAGTATACCAACTCTTCCACCTCAGACAAGCATAAAAAGATCATGCAGTGTTATGACTTTTCAGGGGTTTTTTATGCGCTCAACAACATATATTGGGAGCAGAGGTCACGTGAACCAAATCATTTCTGTTACTGACTCCATTTCTTAAACAATGATGGAAAAATCTGTCATCAGGGTGATCAACCTTAACTTTAAGTTATTCACACCTCTGTCCAGTAGGTGGCGAGTCGCACATATTAATTAGCTATTATCTAGTTTTGTCTTTGGTCTCACGTGCTACATACAATAGGAAAAATGTCACAGCACAGTGTCCAAAGTTTCGTTAAAAAGCTTAAAAATGATGACGGTGTTGATAACCAAGGTGAAAAAAAGAGGGACTGATGTGGTGAAGGATGCAAGCAACAACTGATAACATGTAGCCTAAGAGGACTTGATTAATGTTCCAGGTGAGACGGAGATTAATGAATGAATGAAAACAAAAGCTATTAAATATCTCATTAAAAAAAGAAAATTAAAATGACAGATTATAATAGATTATGAAGCAATTTTTACAATCCTGTCCATCAAAAAAACAGACAGAGAAAGTCTAACGCAACCACTGATTGGCAGAGCTCTTATTGCCCAGGACATTCTACATAGTGCCCTTTCATTTAAAGCATTGCCAACCAACAAAACCCTCTCTATTGTTGTTTTAATTGTATTTTCCACATGGCACATATGGATCTCCCCAGTGCTACTGCTGTACTGTGCTGACATACATGATAATAGTCAGCTAGAATAGTAAAAAATTAACTTTTTCAATCTCACTCTATCTTACTTTTTCAGAAAAAGACGTGCCGGGTCACCGCCTGCTAACCGAGACGATATATACGATGAGCAATGGTATGAGCAAGTCCTCAGTAACCAGGCCTCAGATGTTATCAGGCCCACTTGATTTTTTATGAATGTAGATTAATAAAACCATCTCATTTGACCTATGCTAAAGAGATGATTCTGTTTAAGAGGCTGAGGAAGCAGAAAATGGATAAGTGTGAGATACAGTATACTTTGCCTTGGCAATGCAGTTTTTTCAAGGTATCAGCAACATTTTTGTCCTCAGTTCTCTCAATATTTTCTCTCAACTTTGCTGATTTATCATAAATCCTTTGTCATTGACAGCTTGTCTAAGTGAGGTGTATTCATGCATTATTTTACTCTCCGGGAAGCAGTTTGAATACAATTGTGTATTATACCTCGAGATCTATGTCTTTGAATTCATAAACAGAGGACTGGTCATTGATATCCAGGTATGCTCCGAGAGTACTTCATCCTTTCAAGGGTCATCAAGTGACCTTTTGTCTGCTTCTTTTCACACTTTCATAGTTTGGTTTCAAAAGAACTATTTGGACATTAATGGTCACTGGAGCCAAGAGGGGCTAGAATGGTAGTGCATGTATTAGTAGGTCCTTTATATATTTGTGAAGGTCATGTCCAAAGTGGTCGGTCCTCTTGTCTTATGTTTAAATAGATTTAGAATGTCAAGGTGAGAAGAGATTATGGGAGTTGTATTTGTGGTTGGTATTGTGTGTGATATTTAAGCATTTGAACTTTTATGTGTTACACTATGGGCAGAGATCCTTAATTAGTATATTTGCCAGTGGTATAGGATCTTACTGGAGGTCTGGCATGGTAGTGTCTGCACCCACACACAGTGAATATCATTACTCTTCATTACTCTTTCCTTCTTTTTGCTTGTACTCTATTATTTACATAAACAGCCACACAAACGCCGCTTTTCTCGCGTCCTAAGCCCTGATCTTTAAAAAACACATATATAATACAAAGTTCATAGCAGTCTGCATGTTAGAAAACATGCTCGAACTTTCTGATTTGACGCATTTAAGAAAACATATGATCAGAGGCCTGTCTCAGTTTGCTGTGTTCAGTAAAGAATCAAATATTCTCTTGCCTCTACTGATATCCCATCTGATGTTTGAAATTAAGTTTAATATTTCCTTTAAAATTAGCAAAAAAGGCACAGTTTGAAAAAGCACAGATCAAACTGTAAAATTTAAAAGACAAGGGGTCGGTCAGTCACTGGCAATGCACAATGATTCTCTTTCAGTTGGAGGAAGGCGGGAGGGTGTCATTTGGAATCACATACAACATCCATTTCAAAGGGGGCACTTATTTGATAATCAGCCATGATGGGAAGCCCCGGAGAGGGCAAGGCATCCTTGATGAAAAGGGGGGAACTGGCTGAAATTACGACGAGTAAATCCTCCTCGCTGGTGCCACTGTGTCCAGGAAGGCAAGCAAATAAAGATCAGATCAGATACAGTATCTCAGTTTTACAGTTTTACAGACAAAAAACTACCTCCAAAGTCGACAACCAAGCTGAGAGTGTACACTCAAATTTTGCACTACATGTAATTTAGGCATCTACAGCTCAGCAATCAGTGTGTCAGCACTTATTCTGTTGATGCAAAATAAAGTATGACTTCCATCACAACCGATCTCTCATTTTGATGCCACTAACACAGATCGTTTTGTAAGATACTGTATGCGATGTAAAGAAGATTATTTTGTCCTTCATGTGGAGCCCCTCCACAGGCGTGAGCTGCAGGCTCCACCCCTCTGTCCCCATGTGCCAACATGTCAATCAGCTGTAATTGCCATCCTGGAGGAACAACATCAGGCCGCGGAGCTCTAACCACACAGATTCATTGCAACACCTAATCTGTTAATGAGCTCAGCATGGCTATTTTCAGCATTGCCGCAGACATCATAGCCATTGCTGAGAAGGCCTGGCGCGGCTTCCAGTGACAGCAGAGGACAGTCGGCCTGTTGGAGGAGGTACAAAGCAGACCTCAGCCTGCACGCTTCAGGACAGCACAATCACTACAGGGATATGTGTGATCCCCGCGCATCACCCTCGCTGCTTAATATTCTGATTTACATAGTCGCTTTTTCATTCCTTCAGATGCTGCCTGCTGATAGCCCATCATAAACATATCTCCATGTAATCTAAGTTATATTTGCTGCTTAGTTTGTGTTTAACCTAACTCACAAAATCATCAGTGATTCTATGATCAAATTGGATAAATAATATATTAAATGAGGGACCAAAAAAGACACATTTGTTGCCCAGCAGCTCAATGGAGCTGTAAGTTCTGCTGTTCAAGAACAAGAGCAAAAAGAAAAAAGAAAAAAAGCAACACAAACAATCCTTAATGGAACTGATACAAGAGGCTTTTTAATTATCTAACTCAATCAGCTAAAGACCAGCGGATCAATGAATCCCCATTACACTCCCCAGCTCTGTGCCCAGACAGCAGCAGTTTACATCAGTTCAAACAGCAAGGCATGCTGCAGCTAAGTGACAGATTAGGTTGTGGCTAATCTAATGCAGCCACAGCATTCGTACAGAGTACAACTTTAATTCAGACTGCAAGCCTCTCTCATTGTGACCATGTCACTTAACTGATACAACCTCTCTGAAATACTTATTGTCCCCTGCAGGAGATGTGACTTTAAATTTTGAGAGCTTGTGAGAAAAACACAGCATTTGGGCTGGGTAGCCCACATTATGGGATTTGTAGAACAAAAGAAGCTTCAATTTGAGCCATGGATAAGAGATGCTTATCAGACCGAAAATGGCGCCCATTCAGTCCAATAGAAGTTTTTCAGCTGGTGCATACGCCAAAAAAAGTTTCAAGCTTCAGAATTTGCTTCCAACTTGTGCGGCCCACTGAATATGCAGTAGTGTCTCTCCCACTGGCTCCACCCACAAGTTCCTTCTCCATCCATAGACTTTACATTGTGATGATGTCAGATTTGTAATAGCTTTTCTCAGCTCAAGGAAAGCTAAACCTAATGAAATCCAATAAGTGATTAAAAAATATTCTGGTTCAATAAGTGAATTTAATAACGGATTCACAGCACACACACGGTGACACTGTTGCAACATATTCTCTAAAAAAACCTTTAACTGCATTTGTAAAACACTTGTTGGTATGTTGTATTTAAACATAAGTAATATCCAATCAAATTGGTTGAATCTTGTTGGACGATCCCTTATGTTACTTCATATAGCATTTACTGCTACTGACTTCTGTTCAAATTCTATTAGTTAAATGGTATTTAGACAAAAACCTTCCACTTTTATGATTTCTCTATAGCAGTGCATGTTTTTTTAAAGTGATGGATACCCACTGGGTTCTATCAGACTTGAATTTCAGTAAGTCGATTTTGAGTGCAGAGTATTTTCTTCTGAGGATAGTTGAGTCCCAACATGTCGATCATGTTTGGATTGCAGAGGATTCAATATTTCTCTACCATATCATCATCATCCTCTAGACACATTCACAGCCTGATGTGTGCTGACATGTAGAAGTATTTTGTAGAAGTTAAACTCCTTGTTGCTGAAATGATCGATTCATTTCTCTGTGATTTAAAATGGTTTGTTTGGCTTACAAAAGAATATAAAATGAACATAAGATTAAATCAGATCAAAGTCAGCAGCTCGGTTTCACAGAGATGATGAAGCAGTGTGTGATATTGAATGGACAGTGTTGCTTGCATCGGCCTCTGTTCCGAATTTTTTTCTCATTTGTAGGCATCCGCACAATTATTTTGGGTACTGCCAATTGAAGATCTGATTGGGGGTTATGAATTCAGGGGATTAATTTCACTGCAACAATGCATCAATTGTTTCCAGTAAGAGACGCAGAGGCAGTGTTGTTGTTCAGTAAACTGATCATACACAGAGTGTACTAATGCTTCTGTGGTGGAATCCATTGATCTGCTGTCCCCCTGCATCGTACTTTCCTAATGATATCTGAGATGCCACTGTTACAGAAACAGAGAACAGCATTTCCCCAGCCCTCCAGAGCAATTTATTGTGGGAAGGTAATAATAAGTCTATATTTGAAAAAATGGTCTGGATGAGCCCCTGTCTGAATGTGGGCTGTGAGCCTGAAACCACAGCGGCTCATGGTGGCACTGGGAGTCATTTTCAATCTTTCCTCAGCAGGAGACATCATTGACTGTATGAGAGCAGTTACTAAGAAAAGCTGCATTGTATTTGTTAAAATGGGCCAATTCTTCCAGCTTTTTACTCACTCTGTAAGCAGATACTGTACATAGTTAATATCAAAATCAGCCTTTTCAAATGCATTTAAAATCATCAGTAAATAGATATAAAGTCATGACAAAGTTATGATATACCGGTTTTAATACTAAGACTTAGACTAAGACCAAGACCCCATATAATCTTTTCATTTATGTGTATGCTGTTCTGCTGATACAGTGTTTTGTTTTTTTTTTACAGACAATCTTATCATCGGTTTCTGGTTGTGGCCAGATGATAAAAATGACAGTGCCAAGTAACATGCTGGGGAATTTTATTTTGTGTTTGTATGGCTGATGGACTGTCTTGTTTTACAAACACAATCAAGGATTTGTCATGTAGTTGAAAATGTAATAAGCAACTAAAAACCACTATCAGCAAATGTATTTCCAGAGCCTGTTCTTTCTCCCTGGGGTGAAGTGTGTCAGTGCTGCGGCATCAGCCACTGTATGGTAAACACAACACTGTAACAAACCACAGTCAAGTTTCTGGCCATCGATCTTCAGTCATTAGCTATGAGCTCATGGCGCCACTCAATGACCAGCAGGACTCTCAGGGTAACATAAGCACGAAACTCCAATTATTGATCCTCACACGCCCCTTTTTGTGTCAAATGCTCTTAATAGAGGGTGTCAAAAAATTTGAAAAACTGGTTGTAGTGAGACATAAGGTCAATCCAGTTTGTAATTCATTTTGAATATTTATGTTATCAGACAGATAGCGGCAGATAAATACTGCCAGATGGACAGGTAATTAATTATTGCTCGTTTTAGTCTATAGGCAATAAAGTTTTAGGCTAGTTTTACTCTCGTTTGTGTATTTCCAATTTTTAGAATGCATTATGTCTTATGCATTCTGAGTTATGGACGTGTCGATATTTTTACATGTACAGGTAACCGTGGTTATGGCTGATGTTCCCATATATCCAAAGGTTAGCAGTAAAGACAGTTTTTACAGGTTTATAATAAACTGTAATCATTCACGCACACAACGCCCATGTCACTCAGTGGTAATACAACACACTCAGTTTCCTCAGGAAATGAAGTTGTCATTACAAAATCTGTCTGTTGCAATGTGGTTATTTCTAACCTAGCATTACTGCAGCTTGTTCACTTAAAATACTGTCCATTGTCTAGGTTTAGCTTAGCATGAGCAGCTAAACCGGCAAATGAAATTAACAGAGTGACAGATCTTTAGCAAACACAGTAGAGGATGATTTTGCCGCTTGACAGTCTGTATCAAAAATTGTAAAACTGCATTGTTTTAGCCAACAACTGTAATTTTAGAAATAAGCCAAATTGTTGCCAGATTGGTTGTTGTTGGATGTTCAGTTCACAACGCCCGTTTAATTGGCTGAACAATAAACGATCTGGCTCTCGGTATTTCTGGCGTGTCCAAACATGTTGTCAGCTGTCCTGTAGTTTGAATGGTACCATGGTCCAATCTCTCAGATGCCTGCTATCAAAAGATCTAATCTATCTGATCAAACTTAGTCTTGAATGAGATGAGAAATAAAAACTGAACAAAACACATAGACCACATTGTCTGAATCCTTCCAGCCATCTCCTGCTCTAATTTTTCTCCTTGCCTTCCATTCATAGTAGAATTGCAGAAAATAATGTTGTTTCTCTTTTTGTCAAGAATGTTGAGGATGCAATCATGTTGTTGAACTTCAATGGTATTGTCAATGGAAGAAATCAATGTGAGTTCTGTGTATTCTGTTCAATGTGGGCATATAAGTGGTATGTTTTGGCCATGCAGAATGGCCCATTAATAGCAGTGTAAATTAACGTATTGTACTAGATTAATAAAAACATCAAGTCTACCCACTAATGAAAGTAATATTAATATTGTGTTCACAGTTCTCAATAATGCTACATTAACCTCTGTTGGTGCTTATTTTCATGATTTTTTTCCAACTGTGTTGTTAATTGTTACTTTTTCCATACAAGAAACAGTAGCTAACAGTACTGGCAGAGACATAACATGAATGAAATGCAAGATGCTGCCTGTTACCGCAACACGTTGAGCAACTAAATCTGCTTCTGAAGAATAGATGTTTTGGCCAGATAATACTTCTATGATAATTAATTTTTCGTACAGTGTGTGTGTGTGTGTGTGTGTGTGTGTGTGTGTGTGTGTGTGTGTGTGTGTGTGTGTGTGTGTGTGTGTGTGTGTGTGTGTGGGAGGGGGGGGGTTCAACGATGAAAATTTGGGCTATACTCTAATGGATTGGCCCCTCTTCTCTAATTTGTATGTTTGAGACTGATAGTGCACTGGTAGGCTTAACATGCAATGACTGATAACTGGTGACCTTCAAAACCATCAGTTTCAGTTAGGCTGAAAATGTTTCTCTATTTCCAAATTGTATTTGGTCATATCTATGTAATAAAAGGCTCGTAAAAGCTTACATCTGCTCACGTGGTTGAAGAGTTTTTACATTTAATCTGATGTGATCTAAAAGCCTAGTTTGACATCATTTTTCATAATAGATACCATGGTTTTGGGTTCAATAAAATATGCTTAATATGCATAAAACAGAAGACTGGAAAGGTCATTTGTTTTCCAGTCTTATTCCTGAACAGAATTAAGCAAGGAGGCTTTAAGATGGTATATTCCTTTAGCACCACAGGACAATACAATCACTTCTTTTTAGTATTTTACATTGTTACAGAGGAAAAATGTTCTGTGGTCTAAATGTAGGCATATTTGGACCAAGCTTTGTGTTTGTGTGTTATTTAAAAAATGTAGATCACACCTAAATGATGATGTTAAAAAACAAAAACAATGTTGGGCTACTTCATATGATTGATTGGGTGGATTTGAGTCTATTATGTGCCAGTCAAATGTGGCTACAATGATTTTGGGGCAACAGTAATTCATTAATTTGTACATTATGATTTAAAATTACAATTGATATACATGTCTTTAACAAAAATTGTACCGTAATATTTTTTTTCATTAGTTTGTTGTTCAAATGAACCATTTTATTTAGTTAGTAAAAGGTGGTCAACAACTGACATATAGATAGATTGATAGATATAAAATACTGTAGATTAGTAGACAGATAGACTGATTCTAAAAACCCACCATGATTATCAGTAGCAATATGATAATCCAAGTGCACTTTGCTTTTAAAAGAACTGCCAATCTAAATTCATGCAATAAACATCAAGAAAAGCTATCTGAGCATCATCATTTCCAATAAAATTTTCTTTCAGCGAAAAGATAATTGGATGATTTCCTCAGTTCCTGAGATCTATTATATAAAAAAAGAAAAAAAAGAAAACACTTACTTTCATTACACCAGACTTTGACATCATTTCAAGTTCTCGTTTTACAAAAAAAGTGAAACTGGAATGGAGCACAGTTCAACCCCTGGGCTAATCGTGGGGCCTTTTATCTGTAGCAGAAAGAGTGTCTTTTGTCAGAAACAGCACCCTGAGTCTGGAGTGAGGAGGAGGGGGAGGGAGAGTTCTGGGCATTGTCTCTCTGGAGGACACTAATGGGTTTTGGTGTCATGTTTTTTTCACTCAACACTTGACACATGGAGCAGTTCTCCTTCAATCACTCCACTTTAATGTCCATTACGATGAGGTATGCCAAAGTAACAGGCTGACTTTTGGTCACTTAGATTGTCCAAAATGAGAGTCTATTTTAAAGACTCTTCTCTTTTGAAAATACCATCCTTTCTTTGCATCTTTGCACATTAAGTTGTCTTGGTAACTGTATCTGGTGTGTACGTGACACCCTTTCAAAAGGAAAAGTGTGTAAGAGTCGGCATCTGGCTATTTGAATACTTTCAGCTGTTTTCTCATATGAGCTGCGGACAATGTCTGGAGAATCGAGTCCTGACATTGTCCAGAGTCGTCCTTTCACACATGTAGCACACACCAGGAGAATGTCAGAGACGTGTTCTCACCTACATGAAAGACTATGCTCGGTTTAGGTGAGGGGTCTGGGTAGAGTGTGCAGGACATAATACAAAAAGTATGCAGTGGAAACTACAAGATGATGAACGAGGCTACCGACTTATCCATACCAATTACTTTTTATGTGTTGCATCAATATTACATGTATTTGGATGTATCTGCAATATCAACAAGAGTTGAGAGCAATATAAAGGCACCAGTTTCAGTTTCTCACCAGTTGCATGACAATCATCAACACGCCTCAATGGGCTCAATCGCATATTATACGGATTTGGATTTGTACGAGGGACCAACTGATTCGGACATTTGCGTTCTCAAATACAGCTCCTCTGGGTAATGTCTAGATACGTTTAGGTTTGCAGTGCCTGTGTGGAAGAGACTTTTGAGTCTGGCCATGTAAGTAACAAGAAACTATTGGTTGTAATTTTCTGTCTAATGAACCCTTGAATGTCAATGAGGATGGGGGAGGAGGTTTCACAGTATTTGGGGCAATAAAAGATGTATCCTATGTGGGGGGGGGAAATAGATTCTCCTGAAATACAACTTCCCCTTGTCCTCAACTGGCACAATTTAAATTATTGCTCTATCCCAGTAAAGTAGGACACCCCATACCTCCTAATCCATTAGGCAATTAATTTGGGAATTTAAAACATTGCTGCAGATTTTTGTGGAGAAGTTGTTGTAGTTGTACTAGACAGAGAGCACTCGGGGGCAGTCCCTGATACTTGAGTAGATGATTAAGTACATTTCTGCTCCTGAGAAGAGATTATGTCTTGTGCCAGTGCCCGAGTCAGAGGATGGTGCATGGTGTGTGGAACTTGGCAATGGTCGAGGTACATTGAGATAATGATGTACCTGTCCTCAACAATAACGCTAATCATATCTCACCTCCAGGGTATTGCTTTAAGGTCAGAACAAATTCACAACCATACATTAAGTCCTTGTATTGTTTTAATGAAGGTGCATGAATCCCTGCTGCTACGGACTGCACTTACACCTCAAATACCCGGTGTGTGTATAAATGCCTCCAAATCCTAATTCTCTTCTCACTTAACAGGAAAAATACGCTGAAATACTGTACACCTCGGAACACCAAACATTATGAGTAAGGAGATAGTGACATTTAAGACCGCAGGCCCATTTTTAATGAATGTGAAACCTGGCCCAAGTTTACACTGAAGCACAGTTGAGTGCCCTAAAATTATAGCCATGCAACACCTTTCCACTCTGCACACTCACAAGGGCAGCAGCAGCACTCCGAATGTATGGGGCCACAGAAGCGAGCATCTGTGTCGACGCCAGGGCTTGATGGGAGTTTTTCATTGAGGGAGACATAGAGATATATTTATGTTTCTCCCCCCATTACCAGAGCTTTAAATAATCAAGTAAAATAAATAGCATCCATTAAACTGATCACATTGTGCTAACTCAAATTGTGTTTATTATGCTAATGGTACATGAAATTAAGAAAAAGACCTTGATGCCAGTGGATTTAATTAATGGGCTTTGGGAAAGGCACTGAGACATAATTCATTTCTGAGTAAGTAAGTCTCATTTGCAGTTCCATGGGTCCTCATGCTGCTGATTGCCTGAGTTATTCTTGCAGATGTGCTGCTCACAGCATGTCCCTCCATTAGAAATGAACACCTCATTATATAAACTACCTAATTAAACATAATACAGCTCCGCATTGACTCATTAATGCGTAGCCTTCTTTTCTCTGAAGGAAAGAATGTGAGGGGGGAAAAGTGAGAGAGAGGCAAAGATAAAGCAAATGAGAGATAAAGAAAGAGAAGAAAAGGCGCTGTGAGCAGTCCACTGTAGTCCCATCGTACAAAACAGTATCTACACCCTTTCACAAATGGAAGTCATTGTTACAAACACAATAAAAAAAGTGATGAAAACATTGGTTATAGGTGTGATAAAACTGCTGAATAGAGTTTTTTACTCTCTACTGATACAGTAGGTAATTGTATTATGAAAAAAAACAGTAGGAGGAACATCCACATTTTCAGACAGACTAAGTTTCCTTTTTTTTTTATAAATGACCAAAGGCTAATATACTGGACACTCAAACTCATGTCTTTGCTGCTGGCTAAGTGAAAAAGTGAAGTAGAGAAGGTCAAACAGGGGTTGAGCAAAAAAGGAGATCAACCTGTAAAATTGAGGCCACCCCCCTTTGTTACTCAATCAACCCCAAAACCTAAACCAAACACTGGCTGTGTAAGCCTCAATAATTTAACACTAATTAAAAAGACACCCAGATATACAGCCACTTTCAGTGATGCAGTCATCAATTGTTGACAGGCACACAGCGCTCCATTCATTGCTTTGCATGTGTGTGTTCAGATGTGTGTAAAGACATTTTTTCAAAATGTTAACACTGTGACCAGTCTTTAGTTCCTCATGAAGCTATTTTAGGATTGGTTTTAAGGTCACACTTGGATTTAGGATTAAATTAAAGTCATGGTAAGAGATGAGGTTTGGAATATAGTGCTGACGGTTAATGTCCAGGTTGGAGGCTAAGAATGAAGGTTGTAAGTGATGGTCCTCACAAACATAGCATTACAAACTTTTCTGTGTCAGTTAGTTAATAAGTGTGTACACATACACTTAAGTGAATGATTTAGAAATATTGAGATATAAAAAAAAATGTATATGTGACATTTTCAGAGAACCTATTATGCTGGCCTCAGCTCGAAATGTTGCTTTTTGGACTGCACTAGACTAGCTTTGCATGATTCACAGTTCAAAAAAGCCAACATATAGACAATAATGCACGCTTTCATTATCTGCAGGATTGACTATTGTAATGCTCTACTTTCTGGTCTCCCAAAAAAGAATATAGCTCAATTGCAGTTACTTCAAAACTCAGTTGCACATGTGTTGACTAGGACACCAATTTTAAAGTCTCTGCATTGGCTACCTGTTAGCTAAAGGATTGATTTTCAGATCCTTTTATTGGTTTATAAAGCTCTTGATGGTCTTGGTCCTACCAATTTATCCGATTTGCTTTTAGCCTCTGAACTCTGTAGAAGCCTAAGGTCTTCTGATAGTAGCCTTTTAATTATCCCTGAAGTCAGAACAAAAACCCACAGAGAGGCATCCTTTTAATACAATGGTCCACGTCTCTGGAATAGCCTCACTGAGACCTGAGGGCAGCAGAGAATGTTGATCTTTTAAAAGCAAACTCAAGACATACCTTTTAAGTTTGGCCTTTAACTGAACTTTATTCATTAGTCTATTTATTTATGTATGTTTTGCTCTTGGGATATCCTTTTATTTTCCTTTTAATAACCTTTTATTTCTGGTTTTATTATTTTCAATGTATTATCTCCTCTCTTCTAGTATTTTATTATTTTATATTGTGCTCTTATTAGTTTATTTTTGTTTATTTCTAATTCTGCCTCTGGTGTTTCCTTATTGCAAATTGATGAGATTTATGACACTGTATCCTCAGTTCCTGTTTTTATTGAGTGCTGTTATTATTGAGTGCTTTATTAATTATAAAGTCATTTATTACTTTGTGTGTGGATGGGGGTAGGGTGGGCTTATTGATTTATTGTGTGAAGCACTTTGTGTTACATTTTTTTGCATGAAAAGTGCTATACAAATAAATGTAGTCATGTACACGACGACACTGATATTCAATCATTCAGTAGCTGTTATACAACAGTTACAGATGCTCTGTAGTCATTATTGTTGAAAAACACTAAATTACCGTTTTTTGCTTACAACCATGTTATAGTGTGTCATGAACACTTAAGTTTTTATATACTGATTATAAATGCTAAATAAGAGGGGTTTACACTGTGTTACCATACCGTCAGCCTGATGAAATCAAGTCTATGTCAGGTTTATCAGAGATGTGTTGATCTGAAGATGCAGTAAATGAGAAAGTGTTATCTATTGTTGCAGTTAATGGTGTTAAGGGTTAAACAAACCTGATTCCCTATATTTATTGTTTTAAAGTCCATGTAAAGTAAGAATAATTATGTGTTCTGAGTTTGACATACCACAGAAAAGTCTGTTGTTAACCACCCTGCCAAATTTGAATGATTAAAAAAAAAAATCGCCAAATATATGAAATTAGGCTTCAAAGTTGTGTAAAAACCAGCCTCTTTCTCTGCTCCCAAAAGCTGTGGGAGTGCCCGCCGAGTTCGCTGAAATCCCGCCCCCTACCAAGTGTCACCTGTCAATCACAAGTCACCACCTCTACCCGAAACATGGACGCTACGTCTGAGAGCTTTCTGCCGCTAGCTCGGCGGCTAACTTGGCGGCTAGCTCAGCTAACTGGCTAAGTGGAGACTGTAGTAGTAGTACAGTAGTAGTGTTAGATATTAACAATAACTCGCCACTAGGCAGGTTAACCACTGGGGAGAGCCGACTCTCGGTCTTATATAGTAGGGGAAGGACCAAGGTCACGCAGTACGCCACTGCGTCACGGAGTAGCCTTTTTTGCAGGCTCAGAAAATCAGGAAAAATGAGAGGGTGAGAAACAGTTTAAGACTATCTCCACAATTCAGTACTGCATAGTTATCAGCCTTTTCACATGTTTAATGAATGGACTTTACACGGACTTTAAGTGCATGCTTTGACTTTAACTTGAGGAGTTCATTTCTAAGATACACTCACTTATTTGTGTTGTACAGGCTTCTTCTCAACTTTTCCAAAAGAAAAATTAATGATATGACCTGCGATAAGACATTATGGAAAAATCTTTGCTTTAGTAGCGCTGTCAGTGTCTGTGTCTGTATGTAATCTGAGCATATCAATCAAAGGCAATTTAGTAAAACTGGACATCATGCTTCCTGTTTTAACAAAAATATCTCACACAAGACCCAACAGCAGACAGAGACTGGGGGGGGGCGGACTCTATCAGAGACTGAAACTTTTAACCTACAACTTTCTGTCCAGTAAATGGTCCTGGTACCATCAGTTCAAAGTCATTATTCCTCCCCATTCATTCCTGTCTCCGCCTTCCCCTCTGTACCCCTTCTTACCCTGTCAGACATTTACTGCACAGTTGTAGAAAGTGAAAATGATTGCAGACAATGTTAGCAGTGCCCAACATGTATTCAGCCTCACAGTAAGACCAGACTACCCACCTCTCTCTCCAAACAGAACTAGGAAACATAGAGGAGTAATGCTATTCACAAACTTCAATTCCAGGAAGCCAATAAAGATGCTCCAGACACAATATTGTGCAATAACAATCCACCTTAAAATACTGTAAACACAACATTAATATTTAAATAAAAACACTACTACTCCAGAGGAACAGCTACAGAAAATAATTAAATGAGTCCAGACACCACATGCTTTATCTTGTATATGTGCATTTAAACAGATGACCACAATAATAAAACAGATGTATTGCCATTACATGCCCACCGTACTTTATGTGAACTTAAGACCAGTGGGCATTCTCACTTCAACTAATTAGTAGAACAGACAATAATTACAAAAGAATATAAAGGGCTTCAACATCTCATTAGGAAAACATGGCATGACAATTAATTTAAACTTACTGGCTGATAATAGCCAGAGTTCAGTCACATTAAACTTTTAGAGAAGGGCTGAACAATTAATCACATTTTATTTAGATTGTACTATGGCCTACAGAATATTTGTTAAAGGTGAAATATGTCAAAATACCATTTTAATAGATGTCCTCACATACACATCATATTCTAGACTTATGAAAACTTACACCATGATCATTTTAATATGGTTTGCAATGAAAATATGAATGATATAAAAGTTATCATTCACTCCAGTATTGTAAACCATATCACAATTGCAATATAAGTCAAAATTGTTCAGGCCTGTTTTAGAACTGGTTTCAGCTTTTGGTCACCAGAGTTGACAGAAGGGTTGCCTTTGTTTGTTTACAGCTTGACTGATAACCACTAGTGTAAGTATAATATATTTCAATAAAGAACATGATTGGACATGCTGTACTTTCACCACAGAGATTTGATTTTTCCATTCCCTCTCTGCCATTGTCTCTCTTTGTCTTTCTCTTGGCTCGTCTCATAAGCAGCTCAGCTTCACTAATTAGGTAAAGATGAAATTAAACAGAAAAAATCTAAACATCAATAGACTAACATTGTAACATACTAAATTTTAATTCTGCATTTACAATAGAATTGAATTGTTAATGGGCTTGTTAATGGGGTTGGCTAAATTACAAAAGGTGCAGTAATGACCACCTGCAAGTCTGTTCAGAGTTTGTCACCTTCAATTAAAATCAGTTATGGAAATGTAAAATGAAACAAGGAGAGACTGAACGTGGTTCTTTGTTTTTGAGAATATATTAAAATGTGTCCAAAGTGGGTTTTTTTAGGTTAGCATGATTTGCTACATGGATATTTGCAGCGAGGTGTCTACTACGATCCTGCTGTGGCCCTCTGCCTCATCAGATTGTTATTGTTTTAAGTCACCTTAATGTACACAGCAGAGGTCATATCAATATTTTATTATGGTTTAATCAACAGTTCTTTCATAAAACGTGAATGTGTGCGTGTGTGTTCATTTGTATTTATATATATTTTATGTGTGTGTGGATTGAATCAAGCTTCTATTAAGAATTTACCTTCATAATTATGGTGCAGTTATGTCACAGCTTTATGGGGCAGTTATGCCCCGTGGAGCTTTCCAAACACACACACAACACAAAAACTCATCCCTGGACTATAAACTCTATATTACATTACCACATAGTCACAAAGAGAATTCACAACAGTTGCAAATGCTGATAATTAGTCTGCGATTGCTAGAAATTAGGCCATTATGAAAACCGCAGCCGCCCCCCCGCTGACAACTTCACTCCGTGATTAACTGTTAATAATTTTGCCTTGCTGCAAAAACACTGTTACGACTGCCTGTGTTGCTTCCACAGTCTGCCCAAATAACAGCACATTCACATACCTCTTTCCTTTGTCACAGCACAACATACAATACCTTTTGTTGCCATTTTAACACATTCATCCCAAATCAATGGAGGCATCAAATCAAACCAGTGTAACAGAGAGAATCTTCAGTCACTTCAATCAAATGATAAACCTCAAAGTCTTGAAAAGGTGATTCTCAGCTCGTCAAAAGGTCACAGTTCTCGCTCTGTCTGCCAAAAAACACAACATTAGCGACAATGCCGATGAGTTCGTCACGGTTAACAGACTATGTCATATTGCACCATTTTGCAGTGACCATGATTCCAAAGTAAAAAGCACTCTAAAATATTTATGAATGATGCCGTCGATCATTATTCACCATTTTGTATCTGGTGTGGAGAGAGCCATCTACTTGTGGATTTGGTATTCCATTAAAGATTGATGAACTATCGTAGCAGTAGAGCACTGATTGACGTCTATTCGTTTGTTTCAACTCTCTTCTAGCCACACCGATCACTGCGTTAAGTGTTACTGCCACTGGACGGGTGCAGGAAGGTGACAACTTAACTACTAGATGGCAGCAAAAGTGTAATTTCCAGCCTGTATTCTAAGACTTTCTTACAACACTGAAAAAAAGTCATTGTGATAGAATGCTTGTTTGATGCCATCCCCACTGGAGGAGCCAAGAGGAGGATGCTACCCTTGCCAAAACTAGTAAGAGATGTTGAGTCCTTCCATCCAGTATCATCAAATATATTATTTATATCTCTAAATCACTGGGACATGACTAGCTAACATTACCAACCTAGTTTTCACGCCACAAAAACAAAATAGTTTTAAGTTCCTGACACTATTCTGCTAACAAATGGATGGAGCCAAACCTGATACAGGTCATTGTATTGAGGGCCACTTAGCAAAAGCAATGAAACTTGCCGATTGGTCCACTGATATTTTATGTGGACCTGTCAATCATAAATGTGCCTAATTAGTAACTAAATGTTATCTCAAAAGAGGCAATCAGTAAACTTACTTGTGGATAAAAAGAAAGTGCATATCAATACTATTTTTCCTCCTTGATAAGATGCATTTCCCATTACAGCACGGCACTGTGCAGCGTAATGTATAATAGAAGGGTCGCTCAAAAATGTTAAATGCCAGAAGCAAGGGAAAGTAATGTATTTCACCAAGTTAGTGGCCCCAAGCTGGTGATGTTTGTTTAATGATGGTTTAACTGGTTGCAATTCTTATTATTACACAATATCTTTAAGATCTCAGTCCTGCTTGATTTGGCGAAATCCGTGGTTATCGTGAGTTAGCGTAAAGAGTGGCTGCTTTTACAGTGCAGCCAAACAAATCCACATTGTTTTAATATAGAAGTCAGTCAATAATCCCGCTGAACACAAAGCGAGTAGTGTACAATATGCCGCCTGCAGCTTTTCATCCAACACTGTGACTCCTTCTTCTTGTTCCATTACTGCGTGCAACACCTAAACATGATCCGCTGTCAAAAAATACAGAAAATGACCATATCATGTTTTGTAAACACATGTCTGAACAATTGCAGTTGGCGCTAACCTCAGTCACAAATACATTGTATTTTCTATGACTGCTGCAGAAGGAAATATTTCCATATCAATTAATCCGCTGATTATTTTCTGGATTAATCGATGAACCGTTTGGTCAATGCCATGTTTAAAAAATTGTGAAAAATAGTCAAATATACTTCTTGCCAATCTGTAAACTAACAGGATCACACTTGTATTTTATTATGTATTATGTGTATGTATTTTAACAATGAACAAGATTAAGAGTCATGCATGTTACTCCCTTTACTTTTTCTTTTAATTTACTAACATTTTTCTCCCTATAGAAAAATTCACTAAAATAAAGGCTTTAGAAAATTTATTATTACTTGTCATTCAACTTTGTTTTGCTGTGGGGGGGGGGGGGGGTAAGAACAAATATAATATACAGTAATAATGAAACGTTATTGCATATGCATTTCATGCTGTGAGTGGACAAGTAAGTGAAAATTGAAATTGAGTTGTTAGTGAGATAATTTATTCTTAAGAAAAACAAAAAATAATTGAAAAACTTTAAATATAGATATATTCTGATTTAATCTATATTTGGAATGTGTTTAATCACACATGACACAACATACAAGTTTAATGTTCTGCATGATGACATTTACACTCTGTCTTTTAATTACAGACTGTGAATTGTAATCTTTTTATGCACTGTTTTATTGGGTCTATTTATGCTCAGTATAGGGGTTGTGAATGTTGAAGGGAGGGCCTCTGGTCATTGCATGCCAGCCTTTCCAATGTAATGCAAGACCTTCCTGAAACTCTTGAAAGCTGACAGTGCTTTGACGTGAGCTGTGTTAATTACAGTAATGGCACGCATTCTCATTAAGTCATTGTTTACGTATCCCGGGGCCTTATGGAGCCTGAGTGGTGCTCTGGTCTGCTTGAGCACCGCCGCCTCGCTGGTCTGTGTGGCTATGGCCTCGTTAACACAGACAGCTGTTCCTCCCAGCCACAGCCATGGCCGACATGACAAGTGGCGCCGGACATGCCGCTGAACACACCCACTGCGGGAGCAACTGTCAGAAATAGAAGTATCCCACAAGGCAGGAAAACGTCAATGAGTAATCAGCGAGAAAGTGCTCCTCGGGTTATGTTTTTCAGGCCTGCCCCCGCCCCCTCGCAAACCAGCCGCTCCCCTTCACAAGACTGTTCATGACTGTCTCATGACCCTGTCCCTACCCCTTTAAAACTGGTGCAGCCAAAAGGTGCTGTTGGTGTATAATTCTAGCAGTGACCTGTAGCGAGGACAAGCATGTGCATGAGATAAACAGAGGCACAGGAATCCTATATGATTTCTTGGACAGGGCATGCAGCCAAAGAATCAATAGCCAAGTTCAGGGCCAAAGTTATAAAGCATCCCAGAGAAGGAAATCAGTCCTAAATGGCTAATGGCCTCCAAGTGACACATATTTGGTGCCTCTTCTAGAGCTACGAGAAAAAGCAATTCATCAGCTTTCTTAACAATGGAAACGACTCCTAGCACCTAGAGGTGTTCTAACCTGTTAAGAGTTATCAAGAGATGATTTGGGAATATTTGAGCTTATAAAAAGATCATTTGGACAAGAATGAAACAATTTCAGCGACTGATCGCAGGATGTAAATGAGAACCGATTCATTACCCTCACCTCCACCCTCATATAGTTTCCTACACAGGTATTTTCCCCCCATCACATGTAAGGAGCATACACTAAGGTAACAGGGGATGAGGTGAAAACAGAAATAGACAGTGTTCAACTAGATCCCATGCCTGCTGTGTGTGCATTGCATAATATATCCAAGAACAATGTGATTGAATAGCACTTACTAAGATCATTTATTTCAGCTGAGTCAAATTATGAGGCCTATTTTAAATTACACTGTGATTTAAGGCAACACAGTGTTTACCTAACAGCCTATGTAAGCGAATGACACATATAAATATGATTATTAATGTATGTTATATTTTATTTTGGCATCACATTTTTGCATTTATCTTTTTCCTAGATGATTTGCCAGTTCACTCTGCACTTCAAAGGTTTCCAATGGTCTAATACTACAGACTGAAACCGATAAAGAAAAAGGGAAAAAAACACTTGTGATAACTTCTAAATTTCTACTTTGTGGCTTTAAGTGTTGTAAAACTGTGACATCACACACTCCTCTTGGTGTACGTGTAGGAAGGAAGGAAGGAAGGAAGGAAGGAAGGAAGGAAGGAAGGAAGGAAGGAAGGAAGGAAGGAAGGAAGGAAGTTGACCCAAGTCCTGCCATGGGGTGAAAGTTTTTAGTCCTCGCTTAACTTTCAGTGCAATTCTATAAGACTTGACAAATATGGGCTCAGATCCTCATTTTTAACTCCACTAGTGGGTGCACATGGTACTGAAGATGATGTGAAGTCATGTGGATAACTGGTCAGCTCAAACCACTTTGTCCACGCGGCACGTACAGAGAAGAATAGCTCAAAAGAAAAGCTTATTAGAACATTATAAATATACATTAGAAACAACCTAAAGGGATCAACAGATTGATCGAGTCATAATCAGCACATCTACACGTAACACATTTCACACAACCTAAAAATAATAAAAAAGTATTTTCAAATAAGAGTTTGTACAAATTGATTAATGCTGGCAATATTTAAATTTCCGACTTATCATGTCAGAGGAAAGATGGCAGCGATGGCTTCGAGAAACGGGGATTGAAATGTCTAATAAGGGAACGATGCCTTTTTCCTCTGAATGTCTGAACTATAAAAGCTTTAATTTCCCTATCATCACTGGGATCTAATACCAATCTGTATTCTTTATTCAGGCCGTCTGTGTTGCTGCCAGACAAAGCCTTTGAAAAGCCAATTCCTGGGAATTAAAGAAAAGAGATTAAAATATCATTAGGTGCTACATAATTGAATGTCAATTTTGAATAAACTTGAATTCAATTCCTGGTCATTAAACTGGATGTGGTCTGCCTTTTTTCCCCCCTTTTTCCTCCCAATCATAGTTTTTGAGCCGGCAGATGAGAGCTAGGTACTAACTTCAAAATCATTAAATTGAGGGGAGTTTGTTTGGCCTTGGTGTGCCAGACTGGCTTTGATTCTGGCTCAGAGCGGAGGGATGAGCAGCTGGAGGAGAGATCAAATTGAAAACAAAGCTTCGGAAAATTGAAGGAAACATGAGCGTAATAATATTTAATAATTAAATTCGCGCAGACAATGGCGCCTGAATGAAGTAATCTGCAGAAAAGTGTGCAACGTCATTTGCATAATTGACACAGTTCCCCCTTCTACCCGCCTGTAAATGAATGATGAAGACAATAAAAGATGTTGCTAAAATTGGGAACAATAACAGCAAAATTTCATCAAGGCCCCCGTGCTCTGATTAATCTGCGCTTGCAAATCAGTGCAAGGGGGGGTGGGGGGAGAGAAGAGGGTGAGAATGTGAGGGTTGTGGTGGAGGGGGGGCAGGTGATTAACAACAGCAGGGACCGCTGCCATGGACGACGTGGCCCTATTTTGCTCAGCTCGAGGGGGGCACCGAGGCCTACGAACAGCCCTTCCACTGCAGCAGCTGCAGACACCGGCTAGCTGGATCATCCCCTGAAAGCCTGAATGAGTGCAATAATTTGTATTGTCATTAACCCCTACTGCACTGTGTCCATGCCTCAGCACTTATAAACCCATCATCATTTTAAGCTCCTCAACCCCCCCCTCCAAAAAATGGGGCTCAAATAGAAAAAAAAAAGTTCTGTGACATGAAAAAGTAGCTATAGAGTATGATAACAGTTTCATGTGACATTCCTAAATGTGTCTCATCTTTATAGCTAATTATTTGCTATCTGAGTGTACTGCCATTTTTAATTATTCAGTATGAAGGAGCCACATTAAAACGAAACCACAACACAATGAGAAGAAGCTATTTCATATTCAGGGTTTCTAATTAACAGTTTCTCTTTATACACATTTCCTATCTGTGCGATCATTTAGATAACAACTTTCATCATCATCTTTTGATGTTTACAAAACAACCAAAAAAACAGGCATTGTCGAGATTTATGCCGCGTATTTGTCTCCTAATAACATTTGAATTTACTAGTCTATTAACGTGATTAGATTCATATTCAAAGTCTGATTCGACTTGGACAGTTATTGCTTTAGTGAATTAAATAGCAGCGTGGGGCAAAAAAAAATGACGCAACGGAGGAAAAAAAAGGGGGTGGGCTGTGTCAGGTTCTATTATGCTGTAAACAACACAGGACCAGAGATAGAGATAGACAGATAGTCCACATTACAAGCAGTACAACACATGTAAAGCATGTCTCTCTGAAGGGAAACTGTCTGTCCTTTTGTGTCCATGAGTCTGCCATCACCTGCATTCTTTATCAGGTCATATCATTGGCTGTGGTCATCTGTCATCAATCTTAAGTGAAAGTCTTAAAAACATATGATGCTCTCACCACAATCCTCCCCAACATCACCCCCTGACCCTTTATTCCCACAAGCAGCACAGCACTCTTGTAAATTCCACTCAATTAGTAGCCTTAACACACCCGGAGAACATCCATTTGATTTTAACCTCCTCTGTCCAATTAACAAAATGTAGGTTGGAAAATAAATGGCAGACGCCAAAGCAAATTAATTATGTGTCCACCAAGCTGTTAGGCCGCGTGCACCGAGCAGGGGCTGGCAATAAGAGCTGGGCACACATCGCCATATGGCCTGCGTGAGAGCGGACGTCATTTGGGGGGTTGCAGCAGTGAAGGCAGTGGTGGTAGTGGTGCACCCCTAAAATTCTCACAGATATTTATGTCTTGGTCCCATTCACACGAGATATAACATATGCTGTGATGTGCAGCGGAATTAGTCCTATATCAATGTTTAGATGATGATTTTAAGTAGTTTTTTAAGACCCATCTGGGATCCCTTGAGCTATTGTTTTACCTCTATTGTGAATTGAATTCTGATGTGACGTGGTTCAGTACCAAAAACAGTTTCTGAACACTGCTTTTGTATTTAAGTTATTATTTCTTGCTTCTCTAATAAAGACTAGAACCAAATGACTCAAGAATGTGTACATACTTATACATCATGATGCTCTCTGCTGCCTGTGTAAGACTGCTGGCTCCATCAGATCCTGTGTGGCAAAGTTTGGTTGGAGAAACTGCAGAATGTGATCAACGTGGCCACCTAGAGGAAACACAGCATAACACAAACATCTGGTGTCTTTTTAAAAAGGCAACAATAACCTAATTCCTTCCTCATAACAGGATCATTATGTTAGATTATTGGCACAATAATCATAACTAACATAAATTATGACGGTATTATACCGACAGACATCTAATCCTCTGGGATCTGGTAACTGCATGCTGAATACGTCTGAGAACGGCAGCCTACATAATAATCCTATTCACATTTTTAAACTGCAGTCAGTGGCAGATCTCACACTACATTACAACTACTGTATGTGGCATTATACATTAATGGCATTGGATAAATGCATGTGACATGGCACATAGTGGTGGAGTTCATACTGGATGTGATTATGTAAAACAAACACTGAGCAAAGGTGAAATCAGTAAATGCAATAAGCATTTAGACTGTGTGTGACTAAGACAATAAAAATCTCATGAAATCAAACAAAAGCAGCTTCAGCACACACTCTACATACAGTACAGTAAATGTACCGAACAGGAGAGTTCACATTATGCTACAAAGTCAACCTCTCCGGATGCATTTAGTGCAAATATTTTTTAATAAACATGACTTGTGCCATCTGCTGCAAAGATTAAAAACAGGTTTAAGCTGATTAATGTTTTAATTAATAAACAAAAATGACAACAAACCACTTTAACAACTAATCTCAATCATTTCATGGGTCATGGTTTCAAAACATCTGCTGCCCTGGTCCTGCTTGACGCTGACACCCACTATTATTATTATTATTATTATGTCATATTTCTATTATTGTTATTGTTTGTATTGGTATTATTGTTGTTGCTGTTCTTTTCTGTGTCTCTTTCCTCCTCTCTCTTTTTCTCTCAACCCAACCGCTTAAAGCTGATGGTCGCCCAACTAGAGCGTGGTTCTGCTCCAAGTTTCTTCACGTTTAAAAGGGGAGCTTGAAGCACTGGGCTTTGAAGCTAATTTGACATAGAAGCGAAACTATGAAATTCATGACATCACGTGATGCTATTGAGCCCAAAAATGTTATAATATACAGTTTCAGTCACAAACCCCGCGAAAATTACTCATTTACTTTACAGATCAGAATTTGATCCATTAGGTCTGATCACACTTCAAAAGTCCACAAGAGCTGCGCAATTAGATCTTTCTATCCACATTCAAGTTAGCTTGAAGACTAAACCGGAAGTAGCCGATCTGGCCAGCTGAAGTTGCTAGTGCGCTACTCTATGGGGAATGTTGGCTTCTGTAAAACTAAGAGGATGGTCCAAACCTGCTCTATGTGAAAAGTGTCTTGAGATAACTTCTGTTGTGATTTGGCGCTATATAAAAACAACTGAATGTTAAATTGAGCAGTTTCCAGATAGTCATTTAGTAGAATAGCTAGCTGGACGTTCTATAACTACAGTATGAGTATGTGAACACAGCAGGGGACAAGAGGAAGGACCTCAACTGCAGAGACAATTGAAGGAAACAGAAGTTTTGTGCAAGTAGACAGGTGTAATTTCTTCCTGACTTCTTGTTGCCATGACATCACCAACCTGCATACATCCAAAAAGGTTCACACGGTCATGGTGTATAGATGTTAATCTATGTGAGGAGGGAGGGGGCGAACATCGACGCCCCCCTCCCCTCCTCACCTCAACCCCCCTGTTTTTCCGGCAGAACGGAGCACCTTCGTCCTCACCAAAAGCACAATTTCATGCCGAGTAGCTTGGAACGTTAACTATTAACTCTGAGGCTACAATTAAAAGCATTTCATCAGATAATGCTTCCTCCTCTCCCCCAGATTAAGTGCTGGCATACCGCTGTTGACTATGACAGCTGGAAATAGATTTTAACTTGGGTATTTACACCAAATTTGCAGAGCACACAAGAACATGCTCCGGGCGTGGACCACTATCATTTGTCTGAGTGGCATCATGCTACGAGGGTCTTCTGACAGCAAACATTTCAAGGGGAAAAAATATATATTATTATGTCTGATGGTTAAAGCTCATCTTTAAATGCCACATTCTGAAAATCACACAAGAACTTTTCAGTCTGAATTCTTACTTGGATTTTCTCACTTGTAATTATTGTACTTTTATTCCTGTTGTTACAGATCTTTAGGATGACTTGGAGAATTCTTACTGAAACATGATGGATGCTGCATGAGGAAACACAACAAACTCAATCTGCAGTGTTTTTATAGGCAAAGTTTACGTAGCTTAGTCATGACCTAGCACCATGGCATGTGTTAACTCAGTCATTTTCTATTACACATTCCTATGTGTAATAGGTCATTTCCTATGTATCATCATGTACATGTATAGGAGCTACTGTGAGTATGTCATTTATTCAAAGGCAGTGGGAACTGCCAATTAAACTTGCACATGTTCTGTCACATCTTGTTACAACTGAAACAAGTGTTTTAGGTTCAGAAGCACTTTCTACAAAACAGCTCTGATTTGTATGGATTCATTGATAAATAATCACTATGTGTATATACTTGTATCATTATAAAACTCATGTTCAATTTCTGAATAAGAGCGCATCCTTATTCACACTGTTGATATGAGCATGACTTATATATTTCTACCTCATTGACGCAAAAGTCTTAAGTTCTAATTATTGTTACTAAAAAAACCTTAAAATATCACAAACACAAATAAAATGATTTTACATCAGAGAATCTAAGTTTACACTGTATACTGCATCACTGTGCAGTGTCAAAGATTAGCTTCAGTCAGATGTACTTTGTCTCCCTCAAGTGGTGAAAAGGATCACAGCTGACTGTGCTCCAAACTGAAGTGTGGATGTGTTGATGAATCATTTACAAGTATTAATCTCATGAATAAACCCGTTTTCTGAGCATTTTATCAAGTCACAGCAGGAAAAGTGCAGATGTTAGCTAGAACTTTAATGATGGCTGCATTCCATGTAGGTGAGACTGTTCTAGTGACCTCCAGGCTGTAACTGCTGACTGAGGCTATTACATGTATTAGAGCCATCGTTAATGTTATTCATTTCACCTGCGTCAAAGTGAATTGTCATAACAAGCAGCCTGCAACCTTACAAATGTGATAATTGTGTCTGAGTAAAAAAAAGATAGCTTCTCAGTTTTTTGTTGTCTTTTCTGTTAAACAGCAGAAATTAAAGCTGCATTAAACTACGACCAGACAAAAATGTGTCAATTTGACTTAAATCAGATGTTTTTTAATCATTGGCTGATTGATTGGAATTTTCCTCTTTGTTTAATAAAGAGCATGCATTACACACCTAGATAAGATATATTCAAAAATATATTTCAAATTTTTTGGTCAGTTTCCTCCTGTTTCCACTGCACACTCATCTTTCTGTATGACAGAAAAATACACTACAATGTGTATGTACATGTACACGACTGGACAGGATGCAGCAGGCTGACAAACATTATTGTCATGGAGGAGCAGATGTCTGGAAAACTTTAAAAAGGGGATGTTGCTGAAGAAATATCAAGGAAACAAAGCAAAAATGTACCCAGAAAATCCACACGTTAAAAAATAAAAAAATAAAAAAATCACACGGATGATGAAAAAAAAGGAAAAAACAACAAATAAATCTGCATCCTCACAGCAAGATGCTATACACTCTCTCCTTCCTATTCTGGCTGTATAGACCTTCTCAGTCTCTTTTAACTAAGCATACCATCTACTCAGGTTACTGAATGGTGAGTTACACTGATACAAAGCTTTCTAAACATACAGAACATTATTAATATAGGATTTCTGGTACTGCTGACAACCCCAATATTCTGTGGTGCACCAAACAGTTTTATCCTTCATACCTAAACTACACAAACTAGTGCACAGTCAATCACTGCATAGAGCGCATAATGATGCATATTTGCTTTCACCATAACTGATTAAGCTCAGGATATGCCCAACCATCAAACACATATTCAAAAAAGAAAAGAGAAGCCTTTCAACAAAACGTTACATTGTGAAACACAACTTTCACTTAACTGCTATTTGTGTAACATGACTGATAAAATAATAACTGAAATATTGGACTGAATAATTAGTCTAACAAAACCACTGGTAATGTTGAGAACCAGAGCCTGCTAACCTGTTATATTGCCTCTTTGTGAGATAAAATAAGACATGATTTGTAAGTGTTGAAAATCTAATACATTTAGTTTTTATATGGCAATTTACAGAATAATTCATTTAGTCAACAGAATTCCATCAAATAACAGCACAATATGATCTAAATGAAAGTCAATACATCAAAATATCACCTGGCTGTACTGCTCTGATGGAGATATTGCCTCTCTCAGCCTGAAAAACCCAGTGAAACGTGTTCAGTACATTGAGGGATACTGGTGGTTGAGGACGTGCTTCAAATCACCTTCACATGCCGTTCATCTAATCATCTGGCCAGGCCCTGTACTGGAAACTCTGAGGATATTTACACTTATTCTGACTGAACTTCGACAAGCAAAGTAATGAAACTCTCCAAGATGGATTCAGTCAGACAGAATGAGGGATTGACCTTTTATTTAGGAAATCTTGTTTGTTTATGAACGGCTTTATCACTGCATGGTGACGTGCAGATTATTAAGTGTAAGGACATTGGCAAAGGTTAATGACAGTAAAATGTTTGCTAAACTGAGTACAATTTACAGTTTTGTGGTTTGCACATAAACAGCTCTTGCA
This sequence comes from Scomber scombrus, assembly GCF_963691925.1. Taxonomy (NCBI): domain Eukaryota; kingdom Metazoa; phylum Chordata; class Actinopteri; order Scombriformes; family Scombridae; genus Scomber; species Scomber scombrus. The sequence continues at coordinate 6,123,957 of NC_084977.1, read as the reverse complement.
GTCCGTGTTTAAAACCCTGCCCACACTATTTCCTGTCCTCTCTGTAGTGACTGTGCTTGACTGACAGCAGGTACTTTTTGGTACCTACAGTTTGGATACACATACTGTAGCCTATACACGCAATTCCCAACATAGCTCCACCCGGATTTACACTGACAGGAGTTTTAAATCAGTTATTTTAACTGAAAACTCCCGTGTGGGTGTGCAGGGCCTTTAGATCAGCATGTTTCTGTGTAAATATTACCCTGAGATCAAGGTGTGTTACAATTTCTCTGATAAACTTGAGTAACAACTTATTTGTCCAGACCAACTGTCCACAATCTAAAGACATTACGTTTATTGTCATAGAGGACTAAAAACACAAGAAAATAATCATATTAATGAAAATGGAAACAAATAATTCGGCATTATTTCCATTTTTTTTTAAAAAGGGGGGGGGCAGTCAATATCTTAATCAAGTAATCGATTAATCGTTTTTCTGCATTGACGAGTCAAAATGTAGGGTGAAGTAAAAGTTATTCAAACACATGAAAGTCAGCTACAAGTTATGTTGGTCACATAATCATTATACATATTGACTGAAATTCAGAAAGTAAAAGATGTGAGTTGCTTTAATCTGTCAATGAAACTTTAAACAGATATTCAAAGGTAGCCACAAAGGTAGTCATAGTCATATTACAGCATAGAACACAGTTCGGGTTCACAGTTGTGTTAATGTTGTAGGCCTACCTGCTACTTTTTTTGAGTCTTCAGGTGAACTGGAGTTCCTTTGTGAGCAGCTAAAGAAGTAAAGTAACCCAGTTTACTGCTCCTGAGATGATATTTGATCATGACACGACCTGCAAAGCAAAACAGGTTTATGTTGCATTCATTCCAACGGCATTGTTTGTTTTCTTAATGACTAAACTAGCTAGCCTTTACTTACCAGGGCCCTCTTCCATAAAGCAAGATTACCAAATATGTTAATTATGCTGGCAAACTAACCTATGCTACAAGTTCCTTATGTTTTTCAACTACACAATGACCTGAGATGGTTTAATGGTCAACGACGGCGTCAAGGCACCGGCGTAGCTACGCCGTCGTTCCGACGCAGAAAATCAGGCTTAAGACAGCAGGTTTCCCGCCAAAACTCACAGGCGCAGGTAAAATGTTGGATCCGTTTCCCCACAGCGCCTCCTACTGGATCCAAGAATTACCATTTGTAGTCATGACAAAGGATTAAGTAACTAAAAAGCCATTTTAAATAGACCTCATTTTAATTCTATTTGGCCACATTATCAATCACGTTTAATGGTCAATCACAGATTTTTCACTAAAGTTAATATTATAGTGAAGTTGGCAAAATTCGTGAAACTGCAGCATCTAATAATTGCTTACAAGCCTCAATCATTGGTCTAATTAGGAAAATCCTTTTGTGAAGCCCTTTTATCACATTTTATATCAAAGGAATATTTATACATATTGTCCAGCTGTACCAACACACTATAATGAGCTGAAGACAAGTCATGACTTCAATATGAACGCATCTACCAGCCTGTGGTGGTGTGTGTATAAGCTATAGTCTATAGAGCAGGACTATATCATGCATTTGAGTTACTGTGGAAAATGATACTAATTATGAGGTTCCAGCACAGATAAAGTGCCATGTTCATAAAATGATGTAGTTTTACTTATTCTGTTGATCGCATGGCGTTGGCATTAACAAAATAATCCACATGTATCAGGTGCAACTGGTGAAAACTGTTTTGTGTTATGCAAAGTGCAAGCAGCAGATACCATCATTAATAATCTGTATGTCTACACATCAAAGAGGCTCAACACTATCTTGAATCATTTTATTGGAAACTTTAGAGATTACAACACAATGTTCAAAGTCAAAACAATTCCTCTTTTGTGTCTCTAATGTTAATTTTTTATGAAAATAATGAACAATATTAAATCAAACAGTACCAACGACAATAGGAATGAATAAGGGATCATTTATAATTTATCCACTGTGTGACAATGGATAAAAAAACTAATCTCACTAGTTACCACACTAGTTATCTCACATCACACCCATCATTTGCCAAAATGATTCATTTCACTTGACCTGGAACCATCATCATGTCCCTTTAAACAGGATACAGTTCAAAGTCTGGACAAATCATTTTACAATTAACTGTCCAGTTTCTCTCCATTTCCAGTTTGTGCAGCATGTTGCAGTCTAAACGTACTCAAGTCCTCTGACACTGCATCCCATTAAATCTTATTCCAGTTTTTCAAGATGTTCTCTGCTGCATCAAGAGTACTATCTTGCTGTTAAGAGAAAGACAATACAAGGTTATGAAAAAATATTGTTTTTCTCAAGAAAAAGGGAAAAAGCATTACAAGAGATGTTTTTAGATCTGTTGTGTTTCTGTCTTGTAGCAATCAGTTTTTGTGTTTACCTTAATGAAACAAAGGCGAATATATTTCTCAAACTGATTCTTGGACTCATCTCCAACAAACGCTGTGACTGGAATGGCTGCCAGTTTCTATGTCAAACATATTAATAAGGACAGGAATAAACAAGTGGAAACTGAATGGATCCAATGTGAGCTGTGACCATTAAAAAGCATACTGTAGGGTAGCATACTGTTAATTTACCTTTTCTTTAATCATCCACTTTACAAACTTGTAGTCATAGGCTTCATCATCAGTCATATGTGACAGATCCTGATCTACAATGAACAAAAAGCAGCAGTCAATATTCATTTGTGGATTTCGACAACCAGTTCACCTGCTGATCCAGTTCCAAGATGGTAAAATAAGAGGACTTATTAAGTTTCAAGTCTCAAATTTAATACATTTCTTTAATTAAATCACCTCTCCTATTTATTAATATAAAGCAATAAAAAAAACAGTAGTAATTGATTTAAATAGTAAGGGTATGTTAGAGTACACAGATATGTCTAATGGTATTCTTGAAGATGTCTGTGGGTTAAGTCTTTTAGATAATAAGTTATAATGTATATTATACTACAAAAATGGTGTAGCCAGTCTACAACTTTGGTCAAATAATTCAAAAACTAACTGATGGAGTGTTGTTACATTTTGTTAAAATACTGATATATTCCAAAAGATGAATCCTAATGATTTTATAGATCTGCTGACTTTTCCTCTAAAGACACCATTAGGTTTACATTTGTGGTATTGAGTGAAATGTCTCAACAATGGTTTGGATGGATTGCCATGACATTTGGTGCAGATATCCATGATCCCAGTCAATGACTACTGAAGCATTCAAGGAATCCCTGGCATTTCATCAAGCATCATCACCATATCCAATACTTTGGTTAATGACCAAATACCTCCAAAACTAAAGACATTTCTATCAGTCTTAGCTGTACTCTGTGTTTAGTGCTAATTAGAAAATGTTACCATGCTAACATGCAAAGCTAAGATGTTGAGTATGGTAAATATTATGGTTTTACCATTTAGCTCAGACCACCACTGAACCAAAGTATAACCTCACAGAGCTGCTAGCATGGCCTTGCACAAAACTACTTAAAGCAAATGAGAAATTAAATAATAAACAAATGTTAACATAAAAAAGGTACTGTAGACGTCCACATTACATGCAAGCAACACTACGTTAAATGTGCAATAACTCACTGAGAGATGTGACATCCACGAGCATGAAGTAGCCTCCCTCTGGGATGACCGGAGTCATGCCGACCTCCTGTAAGATGGCAGCCATACGGTCCCTCTTCCCCTCGAGTTCTTCTGCCAGTGAGGAGAAGTAGCACTCAGGTTGACCCATCAGATCATAGTTCAGGAGCAAACCTTGTGCCACAGCCTCCTGATGAGGAACACACATAGACAAGCTATTACTTTGGCTTTCTCTTACCAATTTCATTGAGCATACATAAAAGGTTTGAAGGCTTACCTGTAAAGGTGTTGGGCAGGTGTACAGAGTATTCTGCATGACAGTCTGAAGATGCTTTATTAAGTGCTCAGGTCCTACAGACCAGCCAAGCTAGGAGACACAACGTTCAATTATTAGATGTGCATGAACTAATCATCGATTGTTAGAAATGGTGTTTCAAATCCACAGATTCCTCACTTTCCATCCAGTAACACTGAACGTCTTTCCTGCACTGCTGATAGTAATTGTTCTATCCCACATGCCAGGCAGAGTGGCTATATTAAAAGAAAAAAAGAATAGTAAAAACTCAATGAAATTACAAGTGTAAATGAGGTCGACGTCTGACCTTTTTTTTTAGGCCAGTAACACATTTTTTTGGGTGGAAGTTCTTTGAAAAGCAATCCTCAATACATACTTGGACTCTTATTTAAACATATTGCACATAGCAAATAAGCACTATAAATGCTAATCAGGGCAGGTTTTTTTGTTTATAATAATAATATATTGAAAACGTACCAATTTTGATATGCTGGTGGCCCTTGTAGATGAGCCACTCATAAACCTCATCACTAAAGCACAGAGTATCATGTTTAATACACAGGTCAGCGATCATCTGCAGCTCATCTCTGGTGAAAATCTGCAGGAAGATGATGGAAGCTGTTAAAAACACTTCATAACTGGTGCATTCAACTGTATGGAAAGGTACGTTTCTGAGTATCATGATCATGAGTACATATATATACTGTACATACCTTCCCAATAGGATTGTTGGGAGTGTTGATAATGATGGCCTTTGTCTTAGAGTTGAATTTACTGGCAAGCTCATCTGGGTCAAGACACCAGTCGGCACTTGTGATGGTCTTCTTTGCAGATTTCTGAAATGATTGCAGAAGAAATCCACAACATCTTCAAGACAATGTTGTAGCTGTAGTAAATACTGTTATAGAACATGAAGGTCAAACATCACTAGTTCAAACTTACAAGGCGTAATGGTATCAACACCGGTTTGGCCCCCGCCATTCGTACCATAGGCACATAGCAATCGAAGAAAGGTTCTATTATGATGACCTAAAGAGAATGAAGATGGTTAATGTTGGAAGTCTGTGGTAAACACCCAAGTATGACCCAGCAAGTGAAAACAATGTCCGTACCTCGTCTCCCTCTTCCACCAGTCCCTGCATGGTGCTGAATAAGGAACCATAACCGCCTACTGTGACTAGGATTTCCTTAAAGGGGTCAATCTGGCGTCCGCAGACCTTCCCATAAACCTGAGAAAGGGCCTTCACCAGAGACGGGTGACCCTATTGTATCAACACGAGATTTAAGTTACATTAAAACAGACAGTACATACATCATGTCGTGGATTTCTAGCATAGCAAAATATTTCAAGGAGTCGGAGACGGCGAGCACAGCAGAGCTCAGTGGTTGGTGGATACAAGATAACATAAACAGTTTACATCTCCCCCCCCCCCCCTGCATCACAAAATCAGACTGGGAGATCAGCCAGTCACCAAATGATCAACTGCTGTTTGTGACTGTTGTAATAACATTTCTTTGAACATTGTCCAAATCTGAGATAAACACTCCATTTATTCAAAATGACAGCTTACTAGTTGTAGCGGTAATGATTTTTAAGTTTTATTGCTTGTTTTTATAGTGCGGTATGCAAGCTCAGCACCTGCTTATGCAGGGGTCAAAATGAAAGAAGCCCTAAAAGTCTAAATCTTTGATACGATAAAGCTGCGTAACAAGATGAATTTGGCTTTTTAGTTAATGAGTCTTACAAAGCCTCTGGTGTACTGGTTCATCCTGTCCACCGACACCGCCTGCGCTAGTGCCTCCTTGACATAAGAAGGTGGAGGGATGTCTGGAAAGCCTTGTCCCAGGTTAACAATTGATGGGTCAGCTGCCAAAGAAGTGAACGCCACCCTGAAGTAACAGTAAAAAAAAAAAAAAACTATTAGTGGACTGCAATGAGATCACTGTATGTATCAGGACATAGAGCACATTTTTATCAAAAAGGTCATAAAAGGTTATGGAAACACATGTTATCTGCCTTTTCCATTGTGGGCAAAAATAACAGAAAACTCCATTACTACATTACCTCCCACTTGTGGTCCTTCATCTAAGCCTTTATTATCTTTAATTGATAGCTATTCACTCCATTCCAACCATGCTCCAAAAAGACTCCCTTGGAAGCAAACTCATTACATTAAGACATCACATCCAATATGTGCTTTCCTTGCTTCTTGGTTATCAATTATGAAAAGGAGGAGATGTGGTGTAATATATAGCAGCAATATTTATTCATTTGTATCAATCAGCTTGTGCAACTGTGCTACATAAATGGCCCAGTGGTGGTTGTGTGGAGAGGAGTGGATGGTGACAGTGGCTTATAAGAGGCTAATTTAACTGTGCAACAGTCCATCAGTATTATGTTCTGTGCATATTTACAGATATTCCCGATTTTAAAGAGGATTTTGACCATCAACAACCAAAATGAATCAGTGTAAGCATTAAAAGAAGAAAGGATGACTAAAATTCTGGGGACAGACACTATGTTGCAAAGTCATCCTCAGTCAACTGTTCTACATTTATCATGACCATCCTGCTTACAATTATGGTGTTTATAAATTTATTTTATGAATAAAATCCAGGTACACACACTATAATCAAGCACTAATCACTGTGTTTCTGGAGAGTTTGATATTGTGAATAATCGTAGCGTGGACATTTTCAACGTTAACGTGATAAAGACAACCGCGTAAAACTGCAATCTGATCAGATGTCTGTGATCGAAAGGATACATGTCATATTCTTCCACTTACCAGACATTCTTATCCAGTCCCTCAATTCTTTTGGAGTTTGTGTGCCGTGACGTCATTGTGTGCTGCAACACAAAGCCAAGACACATTAGATCCAACCAAACGTCTTATCCATTGCACAGTTACATTATGTTTAGCACTTTCTGCATTGCCAACTACCTTACTGTACTTACTTGTTTGTAGAAGAAGCAGTGTGGTAGGAGTAAAACAATCATCAACCACTCTAAACTGACACTGTTAGTATACAAGGACTTTGGTCCGTGGTGTCTGTCTGTATGTCCCTGCATAAATTGACTGCAGCACCCGAAAATTCTCCAGTGACACAATGCTATGACTCTGTTGGTGTTAACTGGTTGGAAGTGTTATTCATGTGCACCCAACACCCATCCTAGACCTTTTTAATAATGCCTAATGTATCGTCCTTTATGGGTATTTATGGTTGTCCTGACAACTTGTTTATCACAAACCAAATATTACACAGATTAATTTAAAGGATTTTACAGTGGACTTACCTGCGAGGTACAAAATCTTCTTCTGCAATGTATGTTAGCTGAGTGACATGCAAATCTTGAGCAAGTCAGGACCTGTCGTACTATGCTCATGCTGTGCAAAAAGAAATGAAAATGGAATGATGAATAATAGATAATAATCATTTATCTTTATCATGAACTCCTGTGTTAATAGTTAGTGTTCTATACATGTTTGCTCAGTTGTAGTGTCTCCTACTTTAACACAAAAATCACCATAGGTCTGAGAGAGTATATTCACTTTTCAACATACATTTGAAGAAAAATGCTTCAGGCTGAAAAGGAAAGCAGACTGACCGTCTAAACATGAATGACTGGTTTACCTTGATCCAAAGACTTGATAAAGTAGGCTCAGTTTGAACAGATAAACAAGACATTAATTACTAGTTAGTGAATCTGGCAATGCAACTACAAAAGCAGAGCACTGCATATTCATATCTGAATAATTATTCTGTTCTGTCGTTATATGTGTGTACCTTTTTAGTCAGTTGCATGAGGGATGAGTTCCATACTGATTCTGGGAAACAAAATAAGACTCAAACTTTTAGTAATTTTAATTGATTAGTCAAATAACAGAAAATGTAGGTAGAAAAAGAGAAGACAGGTAGGAAAAGTGCCCCAAAAAACTGCATGTTCCAGCTTCTCAAAAGTGATTTCCTGCTTTTTCTGTTTTGTTTTATACTTAAATCTGTATCGTAACTTTTGTATCCCGAGTTGCTTTTCCAAAATCTTATCTTATTGACAAAAATCATAAACACAAAAACAGTAATAAATGTAAGAACAAAAGAGGAAACTGAAATGTTAACATTTAAGGATAAACACTAAGTAAAAGGATAAAGCATGCATCTGTCCATTTAGCTGTAGAAAAGTTAAAAGACATACAGATATACATGCTTGTCAGTAATACTGCAGGCTTTATAAACCCTTCTGGCCTTTGCTGCATTCAAATGTTGCTCATGATTTAGAATAAAGCTGCATGTTTTCACAGAGTAGGCTCTAGAGAATAGTATTGGGCCCATTATTCACGCAATGTTTGGTATTTAGGCTGACTGAGCCTACAAATTTGCAACAGTAGATGGCGCCAGTGAGTAATATCAGACACAGCTACAACCACATTGTACTGCAAATACAATGTCATTATTTGGTACTGAGTGATTGACAAATGAAAAATACACTATCGGAGTCACACTGTGTTATTCGACCTAAGCAGTGACACGCAGGAGATATGTGTCAGTAAGACATGTGCTGTATTTTGCCTCAATACACACCGTCTATATAACGCTAGCACCCTCTAGCTAGCTTTAGCCAACAGTAGCTCAATAGACCTGTGGCTACATAGTGGACAAACTGTTCCGCTAGCTGGTTTTCTGCTGTATACCATCTTTAATAAAATAAATACTCAATGCACTGACAGAAGTTAAAGCTAAAAGTCAGCAGTCACAACTTACTCTTTACCAAGTAGCGGTCAGGTGGAGGAGGATATGTCGTCATACACTGCACACAGTGATGCTGCCTTCAAGACTGTCGGAAATTGGCAAGTTTTACATGTAAGCTACGGACATAAACAGAAGTAAACAGTGCATGTATTTTCAGGAGCACAGCAAAATACGCATTCAGTGTTTATCAGAATACAAATGACTGCTAATGTTCTTTTTAGTATTTGCTTAAACATTTGTTAATGAAGATGATAATTAGTTTAAATCGTATATCTGACACACATGTTATTCTCCTCCTACTGTCACTGCAGTAGTGTGTGATTTTTGTTATTTTGTTATTTTGTAACCCCTTCTCCGCCAGGGACCTTCATGTTATTTCCTCATATTACATAAAACAACACAGTACTCTCATAACAGACTGATCTAAAGGGGCTTTCTACATAGTAACCCTGAAAGCAGCACTGTCCCGAGCTGTGAGGTGATATCACGCATCTTTGTCAAAGCCCTGTAGTTTTAAGAATTATGATTACATAAGTGATGTTAATGGTTGCTTACTTTGTTTTTCTGTTTTTCTTTAGATCCACTGATCCATTTATAATGTCAAAACCAGGCAAATTACATGCATAGTGAAATGCCTTAGGTACTCAAATGACAGTTACAGTCAAGTGAGTAAAAACAAAAGTAAAGCAAACTCAAATATAGACTAGATACATGTACTATACACAGAATTGTGCAAATAGTTCTAATTCGGGGGAGGTGTAGTCCTCAATTAGTGGCAGACATGCTGCCTATTTCTGGCACTTTCCGGTGATACAAGCAGCTGATGTTCATGCCAACACAGCTGTCACTGTTTGTGGCAACCTCAGGGCAGTGGGTGTGTATCCTACAGCCAATAACAGCACACAGGGTGAGAGGTCAGAACTAGTAGTGTAGCGTCCAAGTTAGAGGCGTTACAGGCGCTGCTGTGTGCTGCTCCTCTGCAGTCAGTGTCTGTTTGACCGACACACACACACACAGATGCAGAGCAGAGAGATGGTGAGTCTGTATGAGCTTTAGAACAAAACTGCTGTGAAAGCATCAGAAAATAACATTAAGGTATTGCTCTGATTCACTGTTTTGCTCTCACCAGCACCATTCACTCTCTATAATTACTCTCTAGCTCGCTTGACCACCTTTCTCTCTCTTTCTTTCGCTGAAAGAAAGTATTGAATGCTGTATGTCAACAAACACCAGATGATAATTCCCTCATAGTATACCCTTAATGACCTCCATTAGAAAGACATGAATGGTAGACTACATCAGCCACAACTTACTAAAAGTGGTATGGCATCATATCATTAAATTAATAATACATCATGATAAACTAGAATAAATTAAAAAACAAATAGCTGAAGAATAAGATTAATGAATACATGATTATTAATGAAGCCCAGTATTCATTTACATTACATCACTGGGAAAGACAGGAGAGATATATTGTATGTATAGATACTATTGTTTTGATTAATCCTGACATAGACCACCTATTGGTTATTTTATATGCATACATTTAGAAATATTATACAACATCATGTTTGGCAACAGTAGGCTAAGGGGAAAAAAAGTAACTAAACATTATTTACCAGTTACTTTGAGAAAATGTCTTTGATATTGAAAATCTATATTCTGTCAAACATAATGTCAGCATAATGTCTGTCAGGCGTCTTAGGTGGTAGAGATGCTGATGGGCTTTCGTCACCAGTGTGATGGCATGACACATAGCATTATCAGAAAGTTATTAGCCATTATATTGAAGAGTGTTCCTAATATTTTGTCCCCATCCTGTACATGAGCAGTACATCAGCAGCACCCACTATGACCACAATAATAAACATAAAGTAGAATTATAACATTTGTGACAATGTTAACACAATCTGAAAATGTATAAACTTTGTAAAAGTAGAATTTAAAGCATAGCTGTTGTATTGGATTGAATTATATTGCACAGGTGTTCCTAATAAAGTGCTTGGTGAGTGTATAGTAATAGTTACTGGTTACTTTTCAGATTTAGATTTTATATTTAAAAAACGATAGAATACAATTCATTTCCAGAGATCAAACCAGTGGCTCCAAACCTTTTTGGCTTGTGACGCCTTATGAAAAGCAGTGTTTAGTTGGAGCCCCTTATCATATTTCAAATGTCTATTTTTGACTGACTCATAGTTGCGGTTAATTGTTGATTGATTAATTGTTAATTGCAGTTTTAAATGTCTGTAATATAATTTTTTTTTCTTCTTCCCTTTCCTCTCTTATATCTCATGACCCCCCTATATTTATCCTGTGACCGTTTGGAGGGGCTTGACCCCCTAGCTTGGGAACCACTAGACTAAACTACTTAAAATATTTGTAAAGTAGTTAAAACTAACTCCACTTCAATCTGCTGCAGAAGTCAAAATCAACACATTATTATTTGCTTTCTTGCAGAGAATGACATGAGAAGATAGATATCTTGATCTTCTCATTTAATTCTCGGCAAGAAAACAAATGAGTGCAATTCCCAAAATGACAAAGTAGCTTATAATTCTGTGCTTTAACTTGAGTAAGATTTTGTCTTTTTACACACTAAAAATCACTGGGTTAAACTTTGACCAAGTTTGGGCCAATAGGGCACATACAAAATACTGTGTTAATGTTACCCTAAAAGCCACTGAAGAGTTTTTTTGAAGAGGCTGTTTATTCCACTTTGCTATTTTTAAACTAAAATGTCATTCTTTGTTATTGGTTGTTAATGACTTGTGTATCTTTTGAATGTCATGTGCAAATACTTTTCTACAAGAAAACATGCATTTGTGACTGTTTTTAACTAAAGCTTGCTGTGTGTAATACTGGGTCAGAATGACAGATCACACGTACACACATATACATATATATGTGTATATACACTGTACATACCTTCCCAATAGGATTTTTGGGAGTGTTGATAATGATGGCCTTTGAATTTACTGGCAAGCTCATCTGGGTCAAGACACCAGTCAGCACTTGTGATGGTCCTCTTTCCAGATTTCTGAAATGATTGCAGAAGAAATACACAACATCTTCAAGACAATGTTGTAGCTGTAGTAAATACTGTTATAGAACATGAAGGTCCAACATCACTAGTTCAAACTTACAAGGCGTAATGGTATCAACACTGGCTTGACCCAAACTGGCTAAAAATCTTAACCCAGGGATTTTTAGTGTGCACATTTTTCTACTTCTACTTAAGTCAAGACTCTGAGTATTTCTTCCACTGGAATGTATGGAATAATACACTTTTATTGACTTGAACTCAATGCTTCTTCAATTCTGCAGTAAGTCCATAAATGCTGGTGTGTTTGAGCAAAGGTTGTCATCTCTCGTGTGCAACTCATTGCATTATGGGACACATGTAACATATTGTGTCCACACAGTAAGGTCCTTTCATTCTATTCACTGTGGTTGAGGGTGATGTAACTTTCATTCATGCAACACTTACTACAAAATTAGTCAACACTGTGTTTGAATACATATATATAGACTGTACCCCACCTGACCTACACACCTAAAACAAATAACCATGAGTTACACCACAGAAACAGAAGCAGCAACTGTGTTCAAGATCAAATTATTAACCTTTGAAAACATGACATGTCCAGACTTTACAGAATTTCTGACACATGGGAAATAGGCTAATACATTATAATAAAGTTACACTGAACAGCAACAGCTTGGTTGTCACCTCCAAAGGTGGCTCTTGCCGGGCCTTGCGCGAGGTTATAGGTGATGACGGACTGCATCAGGCCATCAATAGCCTACGTCCAAAATAAATATATGTTCTTATATCAGTTCTCTGTTCTCTAATACTCCTTTATGTATTAGTAATGAGATCATCGATCAATAAAGAGAAATACCTCCTCTTTCTATTTGATTATAAATAAGAATTATATTTACAGTGTTTTATTCTGAAGGGGCATATTATGCATTAGTATATAATTAGTTTAAGACATATTAGGCCTATGTATCTTTCAACAATTTTACACATATTCCCCGTCATATTTTTTATTCTGAATATTTTATTTGCATTCTGTTTTTACTGTAAAGCACTATGTAACTTTGTTTTGAAAGGTGCTATATAAATAAAGTTATTATTATCATTATTATTTTAAAAATTACAAACTGGCCAGTATACAGCACATTAGGTAAGCAGTGTCCCTGGCTCAAAAAAACACAGCTAAATGATTAATAATTGCTAATTCATTTGTTTTCAAAGGGGCTGAAAAAAATTCAACTCAGAGCAAAAAAGCACCTGACCTCATTTGTGTTTTCTCCCCATTGTCCAATAAGATGAATTGAGAAGCGGGTCTTCCGTTGCTGTGACAACATGAATAGAGACATCAATCACAGAGGACAAAGAAGTGTTGGCTGTTGCTGGACACTCATAGCTATATGACTTTACCTACCATAATTACTATGACCAATAACTATCTAAAAAAATAACAAAAGGTACAGATCTGTGAGTTAGGCTAAGGATAGGTGATTCAGGGGTTGCCTTGCAACAATTTGAAAAAGACAACAAAGTGGCTCTTTTGTAAATGTAGGCTTCGACAAAAAATGGAGGGTGGTGTGCCTTATATTTTACAAACATGCAACCTGCCCATACCCGCTGTGCTTAAAACCGCACCGACTCGTTATCCAACAGCATCACTAATTCAATTCTGTACACGACCTCACCCACTTTAAATAGAACCTAGCCCGACCCACACCCTAATTAAAATCAATCGACTACATCGAATGCAAAAACAGTCTCCATTTGCTATTCTTTTTCTCAACTCCTCAGGATCCATTTCAACGACTGCAGTGTAAGCGGATGTAGTACGCATCCATAAATAAAGTACATGATTTAAAAAAGCTTTTATCAACTGGAACTACGGGTATATTGGTGTGGATGTGTTACTAAAAATAAATATTTTTACGTTTGCAAAAATTAAGTTTTAAAAATATCTTAAGCATTGCACTCTAGACCCGCCGTCCACATGTGTCGGTCCAACTTGTACCTGCAAATTACACAGTAGGGTATTTTTCACTCGTTTACCCGTGGGTACCCGAACCCGTGCAGGACTCTGCCCTGGGCTATGAGACTTTACCAACCGAAATGAAGTCAAAAGCACTCTATCTGATTGGGGCTTTAGGCTTGTTAAACTATAAGGACTTCAAACTCTGACCAGTACAGCTTTTATATAATTTGCCCCAGTGCCTAACATTTCAGCGTGTCAAATTCATGGCAAAGACAAGGCAAAATCCATTTTCTAAGTGATTTTTGTTACTCTCAAAATGCATTAAAATGCATCATTTTAAACTACAGTCTTCAAAATCTTCTCTGTGGGAAAGCCCCCAAACCCCCCTTGTGGGGGGCTCAGAGAGGGGTGACCACAGTGACTCTAAAATCGCAGCTACGGCCCTGCTCACCAGGCTGAGAGGGGCAAATAAATTATTAATTTAGCCTAAATGAAAGGTTGTGTTTTTATTTCGGCTTTGCTGCAGTTTTGGCCTCCCTTCCTCTGCTGTCTCATAAACAACATAGATGACAACAATAAAGTCTGTGCTCGGCTTTCTTCACAAGTCCACGCCCCGCTGGCGTACAGTACATGCCTGCATGGTCTGGACGGAGATCCAGGAAGGTTGACGGACAGAGAAGAAGGACCTCCGCACATCATGATCCCAAATCTCCCCGCATGAAAAACGACTGATCTTCCAACTCCAGCTCTGATCTAAAGAAGGTAAATCACTATAATGATCTTGTCATAAGAGAGAGCAGATTGGTCCGGCGGATAGATCACAATAGCGTAATATGCGGTCAGCGGAGCGTCTCACCAACTATTTTACACTGAGATCACCGTTAGTTTCCCTTCTATAAACACAGTCATCAGTCAATAGGCGTGTAATAACATTCATCCACGTAGAGGAGCCTTAAAGTCGCCTTTAAAGCGTCCAACTCTCAGTCGTGGCATCACTAAATTCCCTCTTAATATTTCAGGGGGAAAACTGAAGCTTCCTAAACAGATGACTTAATTGACGTTTTATGCTGATCTCAGGATGAATCACATCTCCCCTCACCATATTAGCACTTTTTCCCTAGAGCTTCCGTTATTCAATAAAGTCTGCCAAAGTGCGTCTCATTATTAGGCTACCATTTCTGCAATGCGGGTAGTTTTTTTCCATATCCTTAACGAGACATGACTTTTTGTACGCCTGGGGTTGGGTGTGTTCCAAACATGTCTGTTTTTGGATATCTGGGATTCAGACAAATTTCCTGTCAGGAAGGGACAAGGATATGGCCCGGTCAGCTCAACTCAATGGCTGACTCATCCAGTGGAAAGACAGGATTTTTCCAAGTAGTCTTCTTAATACCAGCTATAAGCTTCAGCTACTGTCTATAAAGCCACTTCACACTACTTTTATGTGTGCTATTTGTTTTATATTTACATTAAAGTATCCTATTATTATATTTTTAAAGGTGTTGCAAATAGTTTTAAGATATCAGTATCTAAAATTTCTACAGTGTTTGCAGTACTCACAGCGTTGAAAAGTCATGTCTATAATATTCAAGCAACATCTGTTTCCATAATTAATAACCCTGTTACTCTAGACAA
Organism: Scomber scombrus; assembly: GCF_963691925.1. Taxonomy (NCBI): domain Eukaryota; kingdom Metazoa; phylum Chordata; class Actinopteri; order Scombriformes; family Scombridae; genus Scomber; species Scomber scombrus. Next base: position 6,108,633 of record NC_084977.1, on the reverse strand, counting down.
TACACACAACACCAGGGCTGGAAAAAGTAGTCAGAACATTTTCCAGCATTGAAAACACTTTCACTATCATCATGAAAGTGTACTTAAAGTATCAAAAGTAAAAGTATACATCACACTGAATAGCATAGTGTGTTGTTGGGTGGCTGCAATTAATGATTGCTTTCATTATCAAGCAATCATTTGACTATCTTCTTGATTAATCATTTAGTCTGTAGAATGTCACAAAATCATTGATCAGTTCTTGAAGTCCATGATGAGGTCTTCAATATCTTGTTTTGTCTGCCTGCTGAAAAGAGACTAAAATGACTGATCGATAATCCAAATAGCTACATGAATTGATTAAGTGATGAATCGACTGTTCATTTTATCTCCATGTATTACCACATAAGCAGTATTTACATGAAAAGGTTATTGCAGTAGAGCCAATTTGAACCACTTGAACCACGTATCTTTGGGTAGTCTCAGTTAAAGAGCTTTTGAGCTCCCAACCCAAGGCTTGAGTTACCCAACCCAAGGCTTGTGGACCGGTACTGGGCCTAAAAAAATTTGGTAAAGGGCTGTGGGAAAATATATGATTTGTTAAAACAAATAAACAAACAAAAAATAATAATAATAAATTACATAACTGTAAAGGACATTCTTGGTGGTAATGATACCCTCAACAACACATCTAAAGTAAAGTAAGCCATCAGAACATGAGGTAACTAGTCAGTCATCAACACCTTTCAGCACTGAGTAGTACATGAACACAACAGTGAAAAAAGGTTTGAAACTACTTTTTTAAAATGATGATATGTTTCAATCTTAATCTGTAATGTAACTGTAGCTGCCAGATAAATGTAGGGGGGAAAGAAGTACAATGTTACACTCTGCAATGTAGTGGGATCGAAGTATTACAAAAAGTCAAATACTCAAGTCAAGAACAAAATACTTCAAAATTGTACCTAAGTATTACCTGTGTAATTGTATTTATACCACAGCAGAACTCAATGTCAATACTCATCATTTGGACTATTTCTTCATTAAAAAGTAGTTCCAGTGAAATCTGTTGACAGCTGCTGATAAGCTGAAGAGTAATTGGGATGTCATTTTTGAATACAGATGTTTCTATTGAAGTGTTTTTAATTTCCACACAAATTCCACTGACACAGATATCTCTTGGCAATCTATGTGGACGGTGACAACTAGAGCTAAGTGAGAAAAATGTTGTTATGTACTTTGTCCGAACTGACCCTTTAAAGTCAACCATCAGTAGACAGTTCAGTGTAAACAGCTATACTCTGCATCCTTTCTGCTGTTATGACACTGTTGTGGAAGAATCAATAAAAGCATTTTGTGTGAAAAACACAATTGAACTATCAAAAAATGGGATCTCTTTAAAAAGCCCCTCGGCTTTTAGGAGCCTATTCAACAATACCTGCAGTTAAATTCATTAATAATGAACTCAAGTTTGAGTGTTGATGTATTCAGCTGTTGGCACCACCTGTCTTTTTGGTATTATGAAGCTGCAGATGATAAAACACTGTACATTATGGTCTGGCCCCTTTTAGATGAATCATTAAACCTGCTTACATTTTTCACAGCTTACGTTAGCATGTGGAAGAGTTCGAGATGTATTACCCAGCTGCCAAGTTTCTTTTGAACTTTTTTTTGTATTTTTTATTGCTCCCACCAACACATTAACAACATGGTTTTATTTAGACATGTTAAATTAATTCCACACTGAGATGTTTCACTACAAAAAAACACCGGTGCTTATGCAGAATGTTCAGCGAGTATGTTATTTTCAGTTTGAATGATGCTGCAGCACACCGCCTGACAGATACTGGAAACATTATACATGCAGCTGTAGTAAGCACTTTACAGAAGGTGACCACAGCGAGGGGGTGTAGAAAGCAGCATCAGGAATCCTACCACTGTTAACAAAGGCAGAGGACTTTTATACCGCCTCTGAAGGGTTTCATAGCTAGAAGACCATGCGCTATGTAAATAAGGACTTGGATCTGGTTTGATTCAATGTTGTCAGTCACAGTGCTTCATTAATAACCAGGTGTGAGGCCACTTTACAGACAAGTGGACTTCTTGGAATATGAAGTTAATGTCCAAACACTTGTCACAAGCTCTACCAAAGTAGTAATTTATTCAGTTATTTGTGGGCACTGACTTTTAAACAATTACATTAGTAATACGCATTTGTATAATGTTGGCGCTCCAGTGGAGATTCTGCATTTCCTCTTCAGGGTTCAAAGCCCTGTTAGACAGGCAGTGGGAAAAACTCTTTGGATTTTTGAGTCAGGATATAACAAAAGTATACAGCCATGGTAGTAGCTCTATGTGGTTATACAGAGGCACAATGGTGCTTTGAGCTAAATGCTGAAGTCAATGTGGTTATGTACTCAAAATGACAAATGCTAAAATGGTGATATTTAGCAGGTAGCCTACAGTGTAATCTTTACAGTGTTGTGAATGTCTTTAGGTTTTCAGGTATTTCATCATAGTCCAAATGAATAGGCTAATTAAAATTTGATAATGATAATGGTGCTAGAAAAAGTTGAAGGATCGCCAAAGTTATTACAATTCATCCTGAACTACAGGAACAGCCAGGTTAAACAAAGTCATTAGAATATATAACAATAGGACTGGGTATCTGCAATCGATCCTTTTTGCACCCAGAGCTAGAAAATAGGACTATTTGTATGGACTTGCTCACAGCCAATCAATGCAAACATTCTTCGAGCTAATGCAACATGTGATTGGCCCACTGCCACAGTAGCTACAACCTGTCTATGGTTGCATTTTATGCAATTTAATGCTTCTATTCACATGATGGGTATCGAATGAAGTACTCAATTGGTAATGGTATCACTTTGAGGGTACTTGGATTGGTGCTGGTATCGCCATGTTTTAAACGAGTTAAATTATTATAAACCAAATTAATAGACAAATTAAACTTTTGTAATGATAACGGTGCTAAATGAAAAGTCAACCTTAGGGAGACCTGAATGTGTATATCAAATTCATGGCACTCCATCCAATAGTTGTAAAGCTAGAGGAATGGTCAGGTAAGGTATTAGAATTTATAACATGGGGAACTTTTGCTGATTTTACAGGTTTGGGGCAGTTCTACTCATATGTGATAAGGGTTAGGGTTGTATAAAGCCTCTCAAGGCTCCAGACTGAACTGTGTGAAACCTGATAAAGATATTATGATGTACGAGCTCAGGGAACAGAAAGACCGAGAGTCTAACTGTAAATGTTTAGATGTAGTTGGATTTGGTACATTAGAAATCTTTAAGACATATTATCACTTTGAAGATGATGTGGTAGACATAAAGTAACATTTTTTTTGTGTCACGTCTCTTGCCAAAGTTTACTCTACTTTTAGCTCTGATTAGCATCATCAACTTCTGAGGCAAATATCTGGTGATAGCCGCTTAATGTTCCGATATGATCACTGGCTCATTTCTAACTTCCTCTGTCATTTGATTTTGAGCAGGGAGTGTACGTATGAGTGGGTTATTTCACTATAAACAGCTGCCTGCTGCTGCTGGAAATGATACTGATGAGAGCGGGGGAGAGAGTCCACTTGTGAGCCATAAACCCATAACAATGAGCTGAAACACTCTGCTTAGATGTGAGGGGAAACTCAAGAGTTGGATGATGTCAGAATGAGTGGCAACTCTCACGCTCTAGATATTTGACTGAGAATGAAACACAAATGGTCTTGATTTCAACCCTCAGTGGCTTAACAGTTTCTTTTATTATATTTCTCTAATGACATGTGGCCTTATTTTCCATTTCATTGTTACAGGCACCATGATTCCTGTAATGGAATTCCGGCAGTTCTCTGAACAGCAGCCAGCGTTCAGAGTGCTGAAGCCGTGGTGGGATGTGTTCACCGACTATCTGTCTGTAATCATGCTCATGATCGGCGTCTTCGGATGCACTCTTCAGGTCAGTAACACCGCTCTGTTCATTATGTTTTATAATGGTTTAGAATGCTTCGGTGTCTGATTCTCTTTGAGAGTGAAGAACTGTAATGCATGCTAATATAACATGATTTTGAGCTGCATCATGTTTATGAGATAAAAGTAGTTACGGTTCTATTTTTTCATTAAGTCTAGAGTAATGTAATTCACTTGAGCAAAGCCCATATGCTCACTGATGGAACATTACTGCTCTGTCTCTCGCATTGGCCCCAACCCAGAACCTCTATTTCCCTGCTTTTACAACCTGGACTGTGTGGAGCAAAGGAAGCATTCAGCACATCAGGCGTTTACCAGTGGAAACATACTCACCCAGCCCCTTTTAGTAAACATAAGATTCCTAACTTCAGTGGCCTGGACCAGGAAAAGTTTTTAGCTGCCGTACAGCTCTGTAGTCTGTAGTGTAAATTCTGGATATTATACCAAAACACTTTTAGAAAAACTGTTAACAGGATATTTTATCTGGGTGGGACCAAAGCCATTGTTTCCTAACCCTATCATAACAGTGTTTGGACATGGATCTAAAAACTAAAATGAATAGACAATTAATTATGTAGCCAAGTTTACTTAATATGTCACAGCATTATCAACATGATACTTTGTGTAATTACTTGATAGCCTGACACAATAATCCCTGCATTTATAGTAGGAGGGAGAATTTCAGAGAGATGTAGTTAGTAAAAGTCTGCAGATCAGCTCTTCAGCAGACCTGACTTTGCAATTTAATCTGTAATGTACTGCACTACAACTGCATTGCCTTTACTGTAGTTTAATGTCATTTGCTTTTGTTTCATTTTGTACTCATTGCTCATGATTGTATTTTGCTTGCAGTTTAATTGAAAAACATACTGTAATTGTTTCTGATTATATCATGCTGAGTCTGGAGTATCGGGCAGCTAAATAGAGTGCACAAAATGTCTTCCCTTCAGGCTTGCCACTGCTAAAATAAAGTGCCCATTTCCTGTTATTTGCGTTGCACGGCGAAGCAGCTGTTTTTCATTGTTAACATTAAAAGTAAACAGGCATATGTTGTTTACTGATGCCAGCTTGTGGTCATATTCAGTATATTTATACGCTCTCAGGGACATCAGGTTACGCAGATGTTACATTCACTATACAGTAATAAATGGGTTGTTATACATGTAGAGGGTCAGTTAACAGGTTTCTCCACTGCCCCTGAACCCATTTTGAAAGCATGAATTACTTCTTTCACCTGTTGCAATAAGTGGCCCCCTTATTTATTTATTTATTTATTTACATGTGTGTGTGTGTGTGTGTGTGTGTGTGTGTGTGTGTGTGTGTCTGCGTGTGTGTGTGTTAGTGTGTCTGCGTGTGTGTGTGTGTGTGTGTGTGTGTGTGTGTGTGTGTGTGTCTGCGTGTGTGTGTGTCTGCGTGTGTGTGTGTGTGTGTGTGTGTGTGTGTGTTGTAGGACTAATGACGCAGTCAGAGAAGGCCGGGTTCTGTCGTGAGAGCACTTTGAGCTGGGGGGAGACTGATTTATTTAGACCTCTAGAGGGTACTCTATGTTAGTTTCAGTTTTAATTGGACTCTTTATGGAATCATTTTAATGATCCAGGAAGTACAGTTTGAGTAGTAGATGAATGAGTTTGAAGACTTATCAGACGCCAAATCACTGTTTATAACATTAGGAAGAATTTTACTTCTCTGGAAGTTAATCCTTATCTCATCAGTTGCAGGGTAAAAAGTAGAAATACAATGTTCATATTACAAAGTGATCCACCAAGAATGGACATATTTGATTGGCCAACAAAGCGCTTTGCTGATGAAGGCGCACTGCGTTTTGGCAAAACTTGAGTCAGGTTCAACCTCTGCATTGGCACCACTGCTGCATCAATAGAGTGGTCTCATTAAATGATGTGGCTGTATCAAGCAGGGTTGTTGTCAGACTGAATGTGGCCTAATCTGTATCCTGGTCATTTAAGTGCCTATAAATACATTGACTGTTCTCTCACAATGTCTGAATGTCTATTTTACGTAATTTTGCTAATCTTTCTCTTTTTTTTACATTTTGTTGTAGGTAATGCAAGACAAAATCATATGCCTTCCTCAGAAAACATCAGTGAACACAAATGAAGTGGAAACGACGTCATTGTTACACCTGCAACCCAATACTTCAGCTGTACCGAGAGAAATGAAGGGCCTGAAAACCAACCTGGATCTTCAACAGTACAGTTTCATCAATCAGATGTGTTATGAGATGGCTCTGCATTGGTATGCCAAGTACTTTCCTTATTTGGTTCTTATACACACCCTAGTTTTCATGGTGTGTAGCAACTTCTGGTTCAAATTTCCTGGCTCGAGCTCTAAAATAGAGCATTTTATCTCCATGCTTGGCAAGTGCTTTGACTCTCCGTGGACTACACGAGCTCTGTCGGAAGTCTCTGGGGAGAATCCTGAAGAAAAGGACCATAAAAAGACTACTAGGTCCAACATTGCTGTGGCCCCTGGAGAGGGCAGTTTGGAGAAGACACAGTCCCTTCGGTCTATCCCGGAAAAGATTGTAGTTGACAAGCCGTCAGCAAGTGCTCTTGACAAAAAAGAGGGGGAACAAGCTAAAGCACTTTTTGAAAAGGTAAAGAAGTTCCGTTTGCATGTTGAGGAGGGAGATATCCTCTACATCATGTATGTTCGCCAGACAGTGTTCAAGGTGTTTAAATTCCTCCTCATCATTGCATATAATAGTGCCCTGGTGAATAAGGTGCGGAATAGAGTACGTTGTGAAGTTGAGATACAGAACATGACCGGCTACAAAGACTTTCAATGTAATCACACTATGGCTCATCTGTTTTCCAAGCTTTCGTACTGCTACCTGTGTTTAGTTGCTGTCTATGGATTTACAAGCCTTTACACCTCCTACTGGTTGTTTTACCGCTCACTGAAAGAGTACTCCTTTGAGTATGTGCGACAAGAAACAGGCATCAATGACATCCCAGACGTCAAGAATGACTTTGCCTTCATGCTACACATGATTGATCAGTATGACCCACTTTATTCGAAAAGATTTGCCGTTTTTCTTTCCGAGGTCAGTGAGAACAAACTGAAACAGCTCAACCTAAACCACGATTGGACTGCAGAGAAACTGCGTCAGAGACTCCAGACCAATGGCAACAACAGGCTTGAACTTCAGCTGTTCATGCTCCCTGGGTTACCAGACACTGTCTTTGAGTTAACAGAGCTCCAGTCTCTTAAACTCGAAATCATCAACAATGTCACCATCCCTGCCTCAATCTCTCAGCTGGAAGACCTTCAGGAGCTGTCTCTTTACCAAAGCTCTCTAAAGTTGCACACAACAGCTACCTCCTTCCTCAAAGAGAACCTTAAAGTGCTTCGCGTGAAGTTTGATGATAGCAGGGAATTTCCAAACTGGATGTACGGCCTGCGAAATATAGAGGAGCTCTATCTCACAGGATCACTATGCCCTGATGCCAAGAATATAGTTCTTGAGTCATTGCGGGAGATGAAGTGTTTGAAAACTCTCTCCCTTAAGAGTAATTTGACCAAGATACCGCAGTCCATAGTGGATGTTTCCAGCCATCTGCAGAGGCTGTACTTACACAATGATGGCACTAAGCTAGTAATGCTCAATAACCTGAAAAAAATGAACAATCTGACAGAGCTGGAGCTAGTGCGCTGTGATCTGGAACGTATTCCACATGCAATCTTCAGCCTCACGAACCTGCAGGAGCTCGACCTGAAAGAGAACAACCTTCGCTCTATAGAGGAGATCATCAGCTTCCAGCATCTTCGAAAACTTATTTGCCTTAAACTTTGGTACAATGGCATCATGTATATCCCAGAGCATATCAAAAAGCTTGGCAGCCTAGAGCGCCTCTACTTCAGCAACAACAAGATTGAGATATTGCCTTCGCACCTGTTCTTGTGCAACAAGCTGCGCTACCTTGACATGTCCAACAATGACATCCGATTCATCCCTCCAGAAATCGGAGTCCTTCAGAGTCTACAATATTTCTCTGTCACCTGTAACAAAATTGAAAATCTACCTGATGAGCTCTTCTTTTGCAAGAAGCTCAAAACGCTAAAGCTTGGCAAGAACTCGCTGTCCATCCTCTCACCAAAGATTTCCTACCTAGTTCATCTGACACACTTGGAGCTCAAAAGCAACCACTTTGAGGTCCTGCCACCAGAGCTGGGTTTTTGTCGTGCTTTGAAGCGCAGTGGCCTTGCAGTGGAAGACACAGTCTTTGAAACTCTGCCTTCAGATGTCAGGGACCAAATGAAGGCTGAGTGAGATGCCTTATTGTAGCCACAGTGCCTGCTGTTTGTTCTGTCTACCCATTCAGAGCATTTGTTTTTTATTAACTCATTATCATACTTGTGTATTACTGTAAGAACCTTTTTTTGTTCAGGATTATTATTTTTTTTATAAAGTGTTCCTAAGAGAGGGAAAATTATCTTATTTCATATACTGTCACATAGAGTGTGGCTGCACTTAATGACAGGGGCGATGTTCTGTTGTTATTAACTTATTTCATATTTGACCATAATACATTATTTAAGCAATAGTTTAACATTTTGGGAAATACAAATATCCACTTTCTTATCAAGAGTTAGTTAAGAAGATTGATATCATATCTGACAGATAAGCTTTTAACTACAGCCAACAGATGATTAGCTTAGCTTAGCTTAGCTTTGCAAAAAGACTAGAAGCAGGGGAAACAGGTAGCTTGGTTCTGTCCAAAAGTAAAACAAATCTACCTGCGAGCACCACTGAAGCTCAGTATTTTAACGCAGGGGTGTCAAACTCAGTTTCATCTGGAGCCACATCAGCATTATGGTTGCCCTTGAAAGGCCAGTAGTAAATATAAGACTTTGTAAATGTATCTACTTGTTATCACATTACATAATTGCCTCTGCATTTGATTAGTATTGCTTGTAGTGATAAGTTAATCATTAATAACTAGTTTTAAAAGCAGAATTCTAGGAAAAAATGGGCAAGTAGCTATTTAAGTGTACAAATATACAATTTATTAGAAAAAAATGAAATATACGAAGTAAAATAATAGTAAGTAATAAAGTCAAAATAACAACAATGGTTTGTTTAGTTTATCTATCTATCTACCACGCAAAATTAACACTTATTCTTCAGTCCAGTCGTCTTTAAATGGATGCTTTTCACTGTCAACGTCTTTTTTTCTTTTTTTTATTGGCTAGTTTTGAACAAGACATTTTATTTGTATTAACCGGACCGCCTACATTTGTCAATAACCTTGCTAACTGTGGTGGCTAGTGGCAGCTCAATGATGACAGCTGAGGTGTCGTGATAGCGATGCATTTAGCCCACGGGCCTTGAGTTTGATACATGTGAATTAAAGGCAGCCCGTGGAGTTTTGTTTACATTGAGTGTTACTCATCAAAACACACTAACTGTATCCTTAAGATATAACTAAACGCTGAATTTAACCTCATAAAACATTTGCAAAGTGAATTTTTAAAGAACCACGCTAGCTGTTTCCCCCTCCTTCCAATCTTTGTGCTAAGCTAAGCTAACCGTGTCATAGCCACAGCTTTATATTAAGCATTTAGATGACAGTAATATCAATATTCTCATGTAACTCTCGGTAAGAAAGCACATTTTCCCAAACTGTTACATTATTTCTCTTAAGCATATTTCCTGTCACTGCTACGTAGACTAATTTGATTACTGAATCTCTTGACCTCACTTAAGTCTCAGCCAGTAGCCAAATGCTGTATATGTACTTTGTGTTGCTCTTATAAAATCTTATATTTTGTGCAAGAGACTGTTAGATCTCATGGGCCGCAGCAGAGTAAATGCAAAAACACAGATATACAGTATCTTACATAAGTACAGTACATGTAATACCTTAATTAAACAATTGTGTATTATAGAAAGACACCTTTTAAAGTCTATTAAACATTAAGGATTATGTCATACTGGTGTTATTCTTCGGCTCTTGACATACAAAAAAAGTCTGCAGCATATGACAAAAGATGTATTTGTATTAAGAGAATTTTACGTTTTTGACTAATAAAATTGATTTATTTGTAAATGTCATTTCTTAGGTTGGATTTTTGAAAGTCCTAACATAAAAAACTACTCTAAAAACATAAAATGACTGATGGATTTGGACAAAGACTGATTTTAGCCTTTAGTTATTTTTATTAATTTGATTGGCCCTATATAGGCAAGGCAAGGCAAGGCAAGGCAGCTTTATTTATATAGCGCATTTCATACACAGTGGCAACTCAATGTGCTTTACATAAAACAAACATTTAACAGTAAGAATTGGAAACAAAAAACATAAAAAACATGTAATTTGAGAAATAAAAATAAAACCCAATAATAGTATAGTGCAGCAATAGTGTTGAATTTCCAAAAAGCTAATTCTATCAGTTGTATTACCTGATATTTGAAAGTGGTAACAGCACCATGCACTCTGTCTTATTCTCAACTGTGTCGTAGGATAAGACATCTCCTGCTGGCTGATGAGGATTAATAAGATAAAGAAGATTAGTCTATTATTATGCATACATGAGGCATACAGAGGAAAGACTAAATTGGGTTTGGAGTGTCTTTGACAAAACTTTTAAAATGTATTGAGTGGAGAAAAGCTCTTTTGGCACACACAGATTGTGCCTGCCCATGCTGTCAGTCCTAGATAAAATGAAGAATCTCAATATTTATCTAAGTGTACAAGGAGTTTGTTTTCAGTACAATAACATTTAAATTAAGAAATAAGAATAGAATTGGGTAACTCAAGATAAAAATGCCAGTAAATGTGAACTCATATTAATGTAGAATTAATCTATACATCTTAAATTACAGTGGACATTTCTGCTTCATATGTTTAATCTATTTATTACCCAATTAATGTATTGCTACAGGCAAAAAAAGATAAGGCCTACCACTATAAATATACCACCTGCTTTCCCTTGGGTTGGAATGGATGTAGTATACATAGATACCAAGAAGTTTAAAAAAAGATTGTTTGAAGCATTTAAAAAAAATGTTTTTTTAAATAGACAAAACTGGTATTATTATTATTATCATATCCATTAATTGGATCATGTAAGGCTGCATGTGGTTTACCTAAAAAATGAAGCATTGTGCAAAGAATGGACCGGGCGCAGATAGCCTACAAATAATAGTTCATTAGTGCCAATGATGACATTTAACATTTATGTGTTATAATTTAAATGTAGAATGAAAAAGCCTGCTGAGTTATTGCGTCTGGCTCTTCGACAAAGCTGTGATATAACTTTAAATGACATTACTTTGCAATTTTACGACGATCCCTAACTTCCGTGGGTCATCTTCCTGTCTACCGTAAATTCAGGGAGAGTTTTTAAAGCGCTGTATGGGTATCATATCACCTCCTGATGACAAAACAACAACCTTGTGCAACACCCGGGGAGATCCATCCTGCACAGCACGTTGGAACAAGTAAGAAAACGGGTGGGCAGGTTGAAAGGTATTGAGGATCAACCTTGGTGAATGTGTGGATAGTCTCCAATCTCCAATCAAAACGAGTCAACATCCAGCAGCTGGTGCTGGCGCGCCGGCTGTGTCGCCAGTCAGAGGCAGAGGACCCGACCATCTGAAGCGGGGTGGGGGTAGTCTGCTAAGCCGCTTACAGCAAACAGGCCCACGGTTGAATTGATGCAAAGAATGAACGGATCCATTACAACAGCGAAACATGGCTGATAAGATGCGTCGTTGTTCGGTACTGGCATCTACATAACTGGATCAGACCTGCTGAAGGTGCGTATCTGTGCAGGTCTCCGTCTTCTGTTTAACTCTGTATATAAGAACCGCAGTGTTATGCTCCAATAATATCGGCGATAATGCATAGTCAATCAATATGATCTAGTTGTGATTTTACTGCATAAACGTAATCTGAATAGATCGTAATTGTTTATTATATTTTTGATATGAAACGCTGATTTTTGTGCGGCGTTTAGGGGCCTCACGGACATCAGGTGCACCTCTTGTTTTCTGCCCATGGATGCGCCTTGCTGCTGTAGCCGGTCTCAGCCTGCTCTGCAGCCTCACTAAAAAACAGTGACCTTCATGCTTTCAACATAGACAATGGAAATTAGTCGCAGCAGCACAAAAGATCCTATTTTCTCATTTTATGCGTGGCTATTTAAAATAATATAATAGACAATAGCCTTTAAAATATTATACACAGGAAACACACAGATATGTAGTCTGAGTGTCACATACAGTATACAGTATACAAACAGTATTTTTAGTCAACAAGCCAAGGCTTCACATAGTGTGTTATTGTGTATATGTATGGTGAAGGTATGATTGTAAACTCTGGCTTATTTGGAGTGGAGTGGGTTAAATCCAGAGAAAGGGAGGCCACTGTATTATTGATCATACAATCTACTTCATAGTTGTGTTGTGTATGCATGCACACACTGTCTCCACAGACAACTCTCATGCCTCGTCCCAGTTCAAGGCCAGTGCCCTACATAAATCCTTAACAATCTGAGAAGGCTGTCCAGCCCCCCCCCCCCCCCCCCCCCCCCCCTCCCCCCTCCAAATGTGCCCGCTCCATGTGGCCTTGCCTAAAATTAGAATACGTGACCAATGTATCCTTCTATTCATCACTATCCCATTGTACACTGGTACCTCTGACTAATTGGCCTGACCAAATTACCAGGTGTATTCAGGATGTCCGTACACAAAGTGACCAGAAAAATAGAAACACTTTTATGTAGTGCACAATACAATAGTTCTATAATAAATGCTATCTGATTTAAAATGTTCCGTTTTTGTTGAGACTAATTCAGTTGTGTGTTCACTCTATTTACTTTTGAGGCTGTGTTTGTGGGCTGCATTGTATTGAACTGCATTATAATAAAGGGTGTTTCTAATATTTTGTTTACCTCATTTACATATATGGAGGAGCAGAATTATAACAAACACCATCTCATTTAATGTGACCCAATACAACAATGCTACAAACTACAGGCTGGAAAGTGACCTTAGAGTTCAATCAGCACCTCTTTTTCATAGTGTCAGTAAAGAATTTGAAGTTTCACAAAGGCGTGCTTTATTACAAAAAAGCAGTATTGGCTTGAATTACAGTGTGCAGATGTCTTTCTATTTCTGGTCACTCAGTGTATCACCCACACAAAATGTTACAATGAACAAGCCACTGCAAGATGTAAATAATGGATTATGAACAGGCATAAACTCTGTCCTGTTTGGAGTCTGGACGAACTGTTCAGCATTACATCAGCTGTTAAAATCATTTGCACATACTTCATCATGACAGAGAAATGAAAGATACTGTATATGGATATGTTGTCATGAATATGGTTTTGCAACTCCACATCATGTGTGCCAGAGGAAAGCCAAAACTCACTCTGTAAACTTAAGTATTATAGGCCATGTCAGAGTTTTATGAGTTTTATAATAGTTATCACTTAATCATCCATCCAAGATTGGCCTCCTGGTGGCAAACAAGGACATTTCAGATTTTACAAGTTGGCCAGGACTGCCAAAACATTCCAAAAGCTTTGCTGTCTGTGAGGATAGAAACTGGAGCAGCTATAGGTGTGTTGCAACAGTCTTATTATTGTTAGTTTAAGATCCCCCGAAGGAAAAAAAGTTTTGCAATAAGTTTTGCAATAACAATATATATTTACTTGTGATAAAAATGCTTGCTAAAAATGAAATTGCTAAGACGAAGATAGCAATCAATGGGTCAGCCAGTCAGTGCTCAGTACATGTAGTACAGAGGACATAGTCAAATCTAATCTTACCCAAAAAACCTTTTCTGCAGAAAGGAAGTTGATGTATGTGCCAAAGCCTGTGTCCAAAGCCAAAGTACAGTGGCTATATAAGTCATTAAGATTACAATAAAAGATTGAAAATAAATATTCTGGAATTTTTACATTCAAATAAAAAAAGAAAGAATTGAAAAATCAAGCATAATGTTTCACACAATTCACATTCTCTGTTGCAGGAATGTTCACCCTCACAGAAGTAGCCGCCCTGAACGACATCCAGCCAACATATCGAATACTGAAACCATGGTGGGATGTCTTCATGGATTATCTTGGCATTGTCATGCTGATGTTGGCAATATTTGCTGGAACTATGCAGTTAACCAAGGATCAAGTGGTTTGTCTCCCTGTGCTGGAGCAAACTCCAGACAAGGCCGGGGGCTTCTTGGCACCCCAACCCCCAGAGGCAGCTGATGGTTTATGGAACAGAGAGAGCGCCATCGGGGAGCAAGCCGCTCCACTGATGGCTAAAAGGCCTCCTGATAGCATTGCCCCCACAATTCAAATCACACCGCCAGCCACATTTGTGCAACCTCCCCCCACGGGTGTCAGAACCAAGTTGGATTTCCAGCAGTATGTTTTTGTCAACCAGATGTGTTACCATGTAGCCCTTCCTTGGTACTCCAAATATTTCCCGTACCTTGCTCTAATCCATACTATTGTATTAATGGTCAGTAGCAACTTCTGGTTCAAATACCCAAAGACAAGTTCAAAAATAGAACATTTTGTTTCAATCCTTGGAAAATGTTTCGAATCACCTTGGACCACTAAAGCATTGTCTGAGACTGCGTGTGAGGACTCGGAGGAGAACAAGCAGAGGCTGGCTGGGGCCTCCTCCCTTCTGAAACATCTGTCCACAAGCAGCGAGGAGGGGAGTCCAAACCAGTCCGCCCCAATACTGACTAAATCCGGGGTCACCTTTTCTGCGGAGAAGCTTGTGAGTGAAGTTCCCTGCATGACCATACTGGGCAAGAAAGATGGCGAGCAAGCAAAGGCCCTGTTTGAAAAAGTCCGGAAATTCCGTGCTCATGTGGAGGACAGTGACTTGATTTACAGGCTATATGCCATTCAGACAGTCATCAAAACAGTGAAATTCATTTTGATCCTTTGCTACACAATGACATTTGTCGCATCTATAGATTTTGACCACGTATGTGAGCCTGAAATAAAGCATTTGACTGGATATGCTAAGTTCCAATGTACACATAACATGGCATTCATGCTAAAGAAACTGCTTGTCAGCTATATTGCTATCATATGTGTTTATGGCGTAATCTGTATATACACGCTGTTCTGGCTTTTTAGGCGACCACTTAAGGAGTATTCCTTTGAAAAAGTCAGAGAGGAGAGCAGCTTCAGTGACATTCCTGATGTTAAGAATGACTTTGCTTTCCTCCTTCACATGGTCGATCAGTATGACCAGCTGTACTCAAAGCGTTTTGGTGTTTTTCTTTCTGAGGTGAGTGAAAACAAACTTCGAGAGATCAGCCTGAACCACGAGTGGACCTTCGAGAAGCTGCGGCAGCATGTGACTCGCAACCCTCAAGACAAGTTGGAACTTCATCTTTTCATGCTATCTGGAGTGCCGGATGCTGTGTTTGATCTCACAGATTTGGAAATCCTTAAACTAGAGTTAATTCCAGAGGCTAGGATTACGGCTAAAATGTCACAAATGGTAAACCTCCAGGAGCTGCACTTGTATCACTGCCCAGCTAAAGTTGAACAGACTGCTTTCATTTTTCTTCAGGATCACCTCCGATGCCTTCATGTCAAATTCACAGATGTTGCTGAGATCCCTAGCTGGGTATACTTGTTGAAAAGTTTAAGGGAGCTGTACTTGGTTGGTAATCTGAACTCTGAAAACAACAAAATGATCGGACTCGAGTCTCTCCGAGACCTCAGACACTTAAAGATTCTGCATCTCAAAAGCAACCTCACAAAGATTCCCACAAACATAACAGATCTGTCTCCGCATCTCATCAAGTTGGTGGTTCATAATGACGGTACAAAACTCTTGGTGCTGAATAGTCTCAAGAAAATGATGAATCTTGCAGAGCTGGAGCTTCATAACTGTGAGTTGGAGCGAATCCCCCACGCTATCTTCAGTTTGACCAACCTTCAGGAACTTGATCTAAAATCCAACCACATTCGTACAATCGAAGAGATCATCAGCTTCCAGCACCTCAAAAGACTGACGTGCCTCAAACTTTGGCACAATAAGATCATCACCATTCCATTGTCAATTAGCCACGTCAAAAACCTCGAGTCGCTCTATCTCTCACACAACAAACTCGAGTCTCTGCCCTCGTCATTATTCAACCTTCTCAAGTTGAGGTACCTTGACGTTAGCCATAACTCTGTAGCAGTAATACCTCTGGAAGTGGGCTTTTTGCAGAACCTCCAACATTTTTCCATTGCAGGCAACAAAGTCGAAGTAGTTCCCAAACAACTGTTCAAGTGCAACAAACTGAGGACATTATGTCTCAGCCACAACTGCATCTCCTCCATTCCAGAGAAAATTGGCCAACTAGCACAGCTGACCCATCTGGAACTGAAGGGGAACTGCCTGGATCGTCTCCCACCTCAGCTCGGTCAGTGTAGCCTCATCCGCAGAAGCTGCCTGATTGTGGAGGATCACCTCTTTGACTCGCTCCCGATGGAGGTCAAAGAGAGCATCAATCAGGAATCCAGTGTTTCTTTTGCAAATGGATGCAAGTGTTTAAGTGACGGACGGTAGTCACATCCTGCATTACATGTCGGGCATGTCCTTTTTTTATCCATGCCATTAGAAACAGTAGTTCAGGGTGCAGTACTAATATGCTTTATGATGGTTTAGTTAAGTTATGAAGTAGACATACCACCTCACATACAAGGTAGGACATTTTAGATGGACCCTGGACTTTCATGACTTGTGTCATGTCTGTATTTTTTCATTCTGTTTTTGGTTGTTATTAATATGAGTAGCAATTAAATCACTCTGCTTATACTGTTATCATTTGTATGCAATAATACCTGTACTAGATATGAAACTTTGTATCATTTTAAAATAATCTCCTCCTTTTATCACAAGTGATATATTTTCTTCAGACTGACTAGATACAGTTGATTGTCTTGAACTGTCAGTGAACAGTTTAAAGGAGTAGTTGGAAAATAAACTCATCTTCATTCTTGCTGAGAGTTACTTGAGAAGATTGATACCATTTTCAAGTGTGTGATCTAAATATGAAGGTATGGCCAGCAGCAGGATTGTTGTTTACCTGTTTGCATTATTTATGCTAAGCTAGGCTTACTGGCTGTAGCTTAATATTTTGCAGGAAAACATGTCAATGGTGTGGTTCTTCTCATGAGTCTCCACAAAAATGCAAATAAGCCAAATTCCCGAAATGCCGAACTATTGCTTTAAGGGACGGTGCACTTGAATTACCAAAAACATATTTTCTCATCTACTTAAAATCATATCTGGTCATGATGGATTTTTTTGGTTTTATATACTTTAGCTTTGACTGTGGAATCGTGTTTGTGATGCTCACAGCATTGAAAAATGACATTTATTACCCAAAAATTCACCAGCAGCAACACAACCCTGGATAACCCACTGACCTCACTGCTTTCACTGCTTTTATTAAGTGCTTTATATCTACTTTACACTCAAACTACATTTCTACAGCTGTAAACTGCTACTGTGAGGTCTGCAGATTATCCAAAATAATTGGGACATTGTATCTGGAATGAGATGCTGTTGAAATTTTCGATGTTGTAGGTATCCTAAATGAAACTACATTCACCTCTCAGAAAGGAACACATATTTCTAAACCTGGGAAAGTAAAAACAAAACTATCTGGATTTCTAGATGCCATCATGGTAACTGAGAAAATATATGTTTCTGTAATTTGGGTTAACTGACCCTTCAAAACGTTTGACTCAAGGTCCACTCTCCAGCTTCACCGACATGATCATGTATGGACAAAATGACTGTGCAAACTCCAGCTGCTGAGGAAGACCGCAAGAAGTGGTTGAAAGCTCAGGACGAAGCCAGTAAGTGGACCTTGAGTTAACATTTTTAGTGAAACTACTGTTGATCAAGTTCAATGTTACTCCTCTACTCTTAAAAACTGTTGATTTGTTTACAACCACACAAATGTGATTTGCTGCACAAACACACTGAATACCTGTAGGTGTAACTTGGTGTAATTATAACCTGATGCATTCCACTTTCAAAATACTTGCAATACATTTTCATGTTATACACCAAAGTTTCCCACCAGATCCTTCTCTCTAAGTCTTGAAAAAGTCATGCCATGATGTTTGATACAACTGTATTCAGTAGACAGTAGATGGTTTCTTGTGATCAGCCAACCCACAATGACCCTTTTTAATTATTTTTTTACTTTTGCTGTAATGTTTTATTCTTGCAAATGATGCATTTTTCATGTATTTTGTGTGCTCTTTGTAAGTATTTATTATTTATTTGTCTTTTGTCTGTTCTTTCCACACAGCAGTTTGTAAATGTGGTTTTAAAATGTGATATTTAAATAAAGGAATTGCTCTTATTTAAAGCTAGAAAAAGAAGCTTAAATTTCACTGTAATGCTGGTTTTGCACAACAACAATGAAAAAAAATAGAATTTGTCTTTATGACTGTGCAGGTAAACCTGGATGCCTAAAATATCTGGCTGTTAAAAACCCTGTGAAACAAATTGTATTTATCTTATACATTCACTGGTAATCGACACATATGTATAATATAATATAATCATCTCATTGCATGTCAGTAACTGTTTCAACACTGTATTATCAGATAAAAAGTGCCCAGCATGCTGAACTCTGCCATCAGGATCACAAGTGGGAAAAAAAACCTTGTATTTCCTTTCTATAATATTTTGTATTAGACCTTTAATTTTAATGGGGTTTCTACACATTTGGACTAATAATGTATAACACTGTACGTTCATAGAGGTATTTTTCAGTTTGTGAACTATATTGTGATGATATATCATGCTATCATGGCTAGATTCATTTTAAATAAATTTCACACAGAATATAGTGTTCTATAACTACAGAATATAGCAAAACACATTTTAATTTTGTATTTTAAGACGCTATAAAGTGAATATGCAGTTATGCACTTCCTCAGCTTCTATCCCCCGTCTGTCTGACAGAATACCAAACTAATAGTCTATTAAGTATCTGAGAAATATGCAAAGCAATATAACACACTACATATGATGTATAACACACGTGAAACTGTTTAACATGCTGAGAATTTCACGTGTTCCTATATTTCACTTTGGCCAGTACATAAGAGTGATTCATCAATCTTGCTAACGTAAGTGTAGGATGAGCAGGTCACTGGTACTGTGTTGCATTTCACAGAATAGTTTAAATTCTCTTTCTTACTGACCATGTGGGATAATATGTGTGTGTGTGTGTGTGTGTGTGTGTGTGTGTGTGTGTGTGTGTGTGTGTGTGTGTGTGTGTGTGTGTGTGTGTGTGTGTGTGTGTGTGTGTGTGTGTGTGTGTGTGTGTGTGTGTGTGTGTGTGTGAGAGAGAAAGAAATGTGGATAGCTGTGATGACGTTTTCTTATAGAAATACTGAGAGAGGCCAACTCATTTCAATGGAACAAATATGGGATACAATCAATAAATGCTGATATTATAATCAATTTGATTTGGATTTGAATTTTATGTGATGGTTGCCACACACTCTGCAAAAATGGAAAGTCATTTTTGAATGATACTATGTTGTAAAGCTTATGACATAAGGCTGATTTTGAGGGAATGTGACAATATGACAGCTGAAGAATTCAAGAAGGTTAAAAAGGGAACATTTTTAGAACATATTTCAACATTAATTTTATGCCCTAAGTGGCAGTTTGTCTGTGATAAAAGAGTCGACATAAAAGAGAACATCCAGCACTGAAAAACACTGTCACAAATAATCCTCACACCAAACCTCATACATTTATTCTGATATAAATGTAGTGTCATTCTGATATTAAACATGATATTTGTAATTTAACCAGGAAGTGGTAGAGGCCAGTGGATGTTGCAGTGGTGCATCGATGGGTGCATCTCAATGTAAGACTGAAGACATTTGTTGGATTGTGTTGCCCTCAGGTGGCCGTAAATAGTTACTACATGTGATAGTGCTCAACAGCACTGAACTGTTTGAGATGTGGGCTGGGTTAGGGTTAGGGTTAGGGTTAGGGTTAGGGTTAGTAGTTTTAAGCTGCTTTTCAGGCAATCATTTTATTCAGGAAATTGTTAGTAATTAATTAAACACTGACTTGTATAACTGTAAATTGATTAATTAGGTGAAGCAGGTGTGTGTGGGTATTTATATATAGGCTACTGCTATATGTACATTCTTTTTTTAAAGGGTTAAACAATTAAACATACTGCTTTAATGGCTCTTTAACAAATTCTCTAACATGAGGATAGACTGATAGACTTTTGTTAAATTATTAGCTAAAAAAAATCACATCATAAAGTACTGTATCATATGCCTAACTTAGTACAGTAAAACTGGGGTAACACCATACAAGAAGCTCTGGATATGACTTTCACATTTTTCACAAGTCGTCTTAAAAAATCTTAAAATCTTAAAAGAGGAGTTACAGTCATCTGAATCTATTTCTTAACTCTCCAGAGTCCAGCTCTTCTGTGAGAGGTTGAAATGGTGTTTCTGCACCTTATTCACCTTTCATGCGTGTCACTGTTACATTTGTCCCAAGTGTTATCTCGGTGCCCAATTTTGGATTTGTAGATTATTTGATGTGAATTTATTACTGTTCAATTATATGATGAAGGAGCATCAAATGGGAAGAGCAGTTGTTAACATTTGGTTAAAAGGTCCTGGATTAAGATGCAGAAGTGGCCAGCTGAGGCCTTACTGAAGGGGTTTATATGTTCTCCCTGGTTTCCTCCAGGAACTCATGTTGCCTCTAACAGTTAAAAAAAAAAAAAAAAAGCAGTTCATGTGAACTGGAAAACCTAAATTTCCCTGTGTGAATGATTGTCAGTCATGTGTCATCCTATATCTCATCCTACAGTAACCCCCATCCGACCCTGTGTAGATAATGGGTGGATTTGATGGATGGATGGATATATGACAGACTGTGATCAAAGGGCACTGGAATTCAGACTGCCATATAAAGTTAGTGCAAATAACTGATACATGCAATACACACAGTTGACATATGGGCATATATGAACATATACATTTATGCCCCATATAGACATATATAAATATAAAGAAAAAAAACATATGTATACAACAACAATAACATTTAAATTAAAAACTAAAAAAGTACCTTAAAGTGCAAATTATAGTGCAGCATTGTACAGTCTGACTGCAGTGGGAATGAAGGTAGCTCTGCTTCTTACACTTGTTGGGTTGTATGAGTCTGTTGTTGAAGGAGCTGCTTAAGGCCATCACAGTCTGATGCAGAGGGTGAGAGGTGTTGTCCATGATGGTGGACAGTTTGGCCAAAACCATCCCATCTCCCACCACCTCTATGGAGTCCAGGGGGCAGCCACAGACTGAGCTAGACATAGATATAGATATAGATATAGATATAGATATAGATATAGATATAGATATAGATATAGATATAGATATAGATATACATATACATATACATATAGACATAGATATAGATATAGATATAGATATTGGTATAGACATAGGTATTGGTATGGATATAAACATATTTAGATATAGATACAGAATTAGATATAGACATATTTAGACATAGATATAGACATATATAGATATAGACATAGATTTAGACATATAAGGACATAAATATATACATAGATATAGAGATATATTGACATAAAAAATAACTTCACATTAAAAGCATGTGAAGTGATAATACAGCTTGTGAAATCCCATTAAAAAAAATTCAATAAAAAAAGACATATAGACATAAATATAGACATATATAGACATAAATATAGATATATATAGACATAGATATAGACATATATAGACATAAATATAGACATAGATACAGACATATATAGACATAAATATACATATACATAGATATATATATATATACATATATAAACATAGATATAGACATATATAGACATAAATATAGACATATATAGACATAAATATAGACATATAGACATAAATATAGACATATAGACATAAATATAGACATATAGACATAAATATAGACATATATAGACATAAATATAGACATATATAGACATATATAGACATAGATATAGACATATATAGATATAGCCATAGATACAGATATAGATATAGACATATATAGATATAGCCATAGATACAGATATATAGATGTATAGATATATGCACACACCATCTAGATGATACCATATAGATGCTTTATTAGGGGAGTTATTGGTTTTGACAAATCAACTAATTAATAAGCTTTTTATGTGTGCTTATAACTACATTATAGTGTTAAAAACAACAGTGTTAGCTGCTTGTAAATAGTAATGTAATATGACTGCATGTTGATAAATACAAGTAATACAAGAGTTTAACCAAAGGTACAGATATAGGTGTCTTTCTTTTTTTTTTAGACCTTATGCCAAATTTTAAATAAGATCATTTAGAGTTTAAGATGGAATCTCACATTACTACTGTTGACTACTTACTATAGACACCATGTTCTGGCGTAAAGCATTAAACTGTGCTCCAAACAATACCAACATAACCACATACTCTTATTACGTTGCATCTTGCACCACTGGCATTCTACTTTTGCACAGCATACCTTTAGTCTACATTGTGCTTTAGCATACACTAATATAAACATCTGATGTTGTTTTGTGAATTCCACACAGGACACACATCATCAAACCAGACTCTCGATTGTGACTATTGTGCCATTTGTCTCCACAGTGCCGGGCTGGGAGGGGTAAACACATGTCGTGATAACTCTGAGAGGAGCAGCGGAGAGGAGGTCTGACTTTAAGCTGGCCTGACACCGTGGGTTGTTAGAAGTCTGCCATCAGGTGGATGAAGAAAACACACTGCCTACAGTCCAGCCTTCATTACTTCCTTGGGATCAAGCAATGGCCTTAGCACTCGTCACAAACACTTAGCGTGCTCTTCTCTTCTCTTCTCTCTCCCTCCCTTGCAGGACTTTACACTGCCAGCCATGTTTTGTATGAAGTGGTCATCACAGAACCAATGGCCATCAACCCATATTGCGACCTGGGGGGGGTGAGATAGGGGTTGGGGGGTGGACTAAAGCTAACATGATGTCAATTTCATAAAAGGTTGACTGACTCCTCAATCTGTGCATCTCTCCTTTTTTTTTTTTCTACACACTGCACAATTTGACACATCAAGCGAGGAGACAAGTTATTGTTTTAACGACCTGCTGTGCATCCTGCTTCTCTCTCTCTCTCTGGTTTGATGAGCGCTGCCTGGTTTGTCCTTGGCAGACAACATATTTTTTAACAAATGCAGGTGTTTATGGAGGATAATAAGCACTCATGCAATATCCAGGAAGTAATACCGGCGAGAGAGAGAGAGAGAGATTCACGAGTTTGGAATGTTGTGGCTAATTTTCTGTTCTTATGGTGGTATATCTGAGAAGAAGACATGAGCATTTATTTGGTGTGAGAGCGACTGTGCTGTGATTTTGTTTTTTTTTTGGGGATATGTGCGTATGTGGCCCGTTACTCCACGGATGCCCCGAGGAAAGTGGCAGATCTTCAGCGACAGCACTTTGTGAGCACTTGCACAGCTGATGAGCTGTAATTATGTTTTAATTATTTCTGTAGGGCATCATTCTCTCCTGACTTGAAAATTCTCCTCCTCCTCCCCCCCACACACACACACACGCTCCACCCCCCACCCCCACCCCCCCCGCAACCCCCTTGCAAATTAAGACGTTCAGTATTTTGAAAACATTTGGTGATGAAACTCTCTTCAGCGAAAGTCCGTTAATTACCGCACAGCCTTTCGTGTCAGCACCCATAGAAGGCAGCTTTGATGTCTGCTGCCCAGGATGATAATCAAGGGCACGGATCGCATGTGATTGGCTGTAATTGGGACAAGTTGTTTCAAAAAAAAAAAAAGGGCACCACATGACTTTGACGGCTGCTTTGCACAGCCACTGCTCCAAGACACTAACCTCCCCTACACCCCCACCCCTCTATACCCCCCCCATCCTGTGCCCACGGGTGAGGAAGCCTTGTCACTTATTAAGGAGGCTGTTGCCACGAAGTGACAGATGTCCTGATGTGATCTGTCTGCATCTTTGGCCTCCATCTGTCTTGTTAGTACACATAGTTAAGGATGGTGTGAGGAGAGAGAGCTGTTGTTCTTTCATATATGTTAAATGTATCGGAAGCTCCTGTTTTCTGGGAGCTGAAGCTAGCTCCCCTGGCAATCCTCTCTCTCCACAACAATCTCTCAAGCTCTTCTTCTTTTCCACCTCTTGTGTTTTTTTTTTTTTCTTGTTTTTTTTTTTCTTTCCTCCACCAGTTCTGCAGGCCCTGATGTTCAGGGTTCAGTGCCACTGAACTATCTCTAAATCTCCATTTTTGCTCTGCTTTGCTCCCTGCTTGGCAGAGAAAGATTAGGGGGCTCGGGTCCTGGGGTGCGTATCCCACCCTCTCTCTCGTCCTCACACCCTCCCTCTCTTCGCCCATCCTCTGAGATTCAAATCCTTTTAGCTTCTTCCTCAGGTAAAATTGCCAAGGACCTTGTGAGCCCTAGGTTCCCCTGGAGGTAAAATCTATAATGGAGTTTTGATTTGAGCAGGAGCAGCCTTGAAAATGGACTTCTTTAACTAGGTAGCTGCCTCGCAGAAGGTCAACAGTACTCCAGGTGGACACAACATGCCACAACTGTGTTAGAAAAAGGCAGAACAAAGGAGCAGTTTTACTCCAAAAGAAAGTGACCCGTAGACACTGTTGTAAATAAAAAATCAAAGTGATGCTTTGTGTGTTGTTGTTTTTTCTTCTTTTTTAAATTTCACAAATGGAATCATTCAGCATCGCTTACAATCTCAGCATCGAGTCATACATATTGTAAGGATGTCTCTGTTGGCAGAATATTCTCATGTTTACCCCCGATGCCAATCACACATTTGTGGCTGTGTGCCATAAAAATTACATTCAGAAAACACTCTGCAACTAGAAATGACTGCAAATGTATGAATATGTCAGGAAAGAGTTGATCAGTTTACATCTAGCTGACAAGATTTGAAGTGCTTTGACTTGAAGATAGAGGGCACCAAAGGCTCAGTTTTGGAATGACTGCTGTTCAAACGTCAACACAGAGGATGGGAAGTGTTCTGTGTATTTTTGTAATTTTAGACTATACAGGGTCAGGTTCAGGTTTAGAGTCAAGGTTAGGGTCAAGGTCAAAGGTGAAGAACTTCAAAAAAAAAAAAACCAACCCATACATACATAATTTGACAAAATAAGGGAATAATATTAAATAGCAAAATGTAATAACAATAATAATAATAATAGTAATAATAGTAATAATAATGACATAGTAAGATAACATAACAATAATAATAATAATGATGATGATGATGATGATGATGATGATGATGATGATGATGGTGGTGGTGGTGATGATAATAATAATGATGATGATGATGATAATAATAATAATAATAATAATAATAACAATAATAATAATTATAATAATAGTAAAAAATAATAATGATGATGATGATGATGATGATGATGATGGTGGTGGTGATGATAATAATAATAATAATAACAATAATAATAATAATGATGATGGTGATGATGATGATGATGATGATTATGATGATGGTGATAATACTACTACTACTACTACTAGTAGTACTAATATTAATATAATAATATAATAATGATAATAATAATAATAAGTCATGATTACTTGTAGTGGTATTCATGATATTGTTATTTTTCAGCGTCATAGTTTCATGATTTAAATCATTTGTGGCCATATGTAAAAAGTATCCATTTAATAACAAGGAGCAAATTGACATGCAATGAGCTTAATCACCACAGCAGATGTTACAGACTGCTAAAAGAGTGACAGAGTTTGAGAATTAGAAAATTTCACACAAATATGCTTCATTACCACTTTATTGATGTACCCTCTGCTGACTCTCAATTATTCATCAGCCACTCAAAAAAAAGAAAAACAGGGAAAAAAACTGTTTGCTCTGCCTCCGTATGCTCCGTATCAAAACAGAAATCACATCCCTGCCGCAGCTATAATCTTAGTTAATCAGCATCATTTAATGCACTTAGCCGCACTGTTTCAAATTCAAATGAAACACTTGTGTAAAAGCAATCGCCGTCTGCCCTAGTTCTCATCGATGGTGGGTTTGTCAAAATGATGCAATTGGTCATTACCTCGCATCAGATGCCTTGGAGACATAATTCTGCCTGACAGTTGGATTCTAGCTTTGACAGCCTCGAACTTGTTGAGTTTTCT
Organism: Scomber scombrus; assembly: GCF_963691925.1. NCBI lineage: Eukaryota > Metazoa > Chordata > Actinopteri > Scombriformes > Scombridae > Scomber > Scomber scombrus. The sequence continues at coordinate 6,082,393 of NC_084977.1, read as the reverse complement.
CTAAATACTTGCCATTGCAATGAGTTAAACATCCCCCGGAGGCACCGCAGAGTTTTCCTTTTGAACAAACACCCGAGGGACACCAAGCTGGGACTGCACGAGGAACTGGAGGTCTTACGGAGAGGGCTGTTTGGGTTTATCTAATGGTACAATGGGTAATTTCTTCTGCCACTGCAGAGGGAGGGAAAAAAAAGAGGGATGAAAAGAGAGAAGGGAGTATGTTTAAGAGAGAATCTTTATCTGGGCTTAATTTCCCATGCTCAAGCAGAGTGGAGGATTTTTTTGCTGTACAGATCTCTTTTGTCAGATCTTACCTACCCATGGAAGACCCAGGGGCACTCTAAGAACATACGCATCACCTAGATTTGCCTTCCAGCCCACTTCTCTCCAGCGACTGCACCCTCTTCCCCGCCGGCTTCTTTGTGTAGAAGAGACGAGCGAGCATTTTGGAAATCAAATCTCAGTTTGTCGGCGTAAAAACTGGAGCAGACTTCAATTTGAATAGATTTATTTCTACATTGTTTCTACGCTAATTGTTCCGAGCACATTACATACATGCGACGAACCCCCTACTTCTTCTTCTTCTTGCGCTTTGCACGGTTGTGATGCAAAACGGGGTTGAACGGAGAGCCGCTGTGAGAACTACTACGTATGTCTCGGTGCCCCTCCCTGGCTGTACCATTTGAGAATCCCTCCAGAATGAGAAATGTAATCCTCCACTTGCTTATCAACCAAAAATACCAACATTATTATCTTAAATCTGTGTCCTCTCCTGTTATCTGCCACCTGCCAGTAAAATACTCTTTTAGTTTCCAAGCTGCATGCTTCTGTTCAAGTCTCAAAACACCCTAAGAGGCCCGAGCCCCCGGAACGGAGTGTGGCTGGTCTCTGAAGGCCGAGCCACTTTGCAAGGGAGAATGCAGGCAGGTACAGCAGTCATCATTGTCAAAAAGGAGTGCACAACACTACTGGGACAAAGGAAGGTGCTGGTGAAAACACGAGGTGAGTGGAACAGGCTGAGGTGGCGAGAGAGAGGGAGGGGAGGAGGGAGGTTGAAGAGAGTCCCAAAGCTCCCCTACCAGTGATGACCAGAGTGTCCATCAGCGAGGTCTCACGGGTGCCCACTGAAACAGCAGCGCTGGCAGAGCTAAAAAACACCCACCCTGGGAAAGTGCTTTTTCTCCCGCCAGACGCCGAGTGATGGATTGGGCCGGCCAGTGCACACAATGCATTTGTGAAGAGAGAGAGAGAGAGAGAGAGAGAGAGAGAGAGAGAGAGAGAGAGAGAGAGAGAGAGAGAGAGAGAGAGAGAGAGAGAGAGAGAGAGAGAGAGAGAGAGAGAGAGAGAGAGAGGGGGCGGTGGGAGGGTGAGGGTGGTGAAAAAAGACAAGGTCTGTCAGAAAAACACTTCCACTTTACTCCTAGAATGCACTAAAATATTTAACGCTTCGATATTTATTTCATTATTCCACACATCGGATGTGAGAATGGACATACACACAAATGGAAGCGTACAACAAAAGGTTTAAAAGTCACATACTGTATGCCGAACCGGCTCAAGTATAGACAAAGAGACGCACCGGGATGAATATTTCAACGGGGTTGCCATATTTTTTTTAAAGGCAAAGAAGGAAATTAACTACGATTAAACACTTCCAATGACAACTAAAGGGCCTTGGAAAGTTGGGGAGTAGATTTCCAGAGTGGCCGCCGTGTGTTTTTCTTCCTGAATGATGGAAATGCTTCTACTGAGAGGTACGCACCACACCTGCCAACCTCAGGAGTCAACAGTATTGATTAAACCGCTGCATCCTCTTAAATCCATCCCCATTTCCTTTGAAGGCGAAAATCATCCTTGATATCTGCCAACAGCTTACTTACTTAGGGATTTCTTCCTTTCCATCTAGGTTGTATTAATTAATGCATGCTTTTCTTAAATTAGCCCTCTGAGGAGCTATAACTCAAATTCCTGTATTTATGGAAGTAATAGGTTGGGAAAAAATGCTAAACTGAAATAATTATGCAGTCCAACACTTTGCTTTGAGAATAAACTGCAAGAAACCTGATGAAATATGAATGTGCATTGGGTGCAAAGATAGTTAAATATTTACAATCCTGTGTTAGTCCACAACCCCAGTAAAGATGCTAGTCAACTGCAATAATTGCTTTACTGCAAAACTTTGCACTTGATTTACAGATTCATGGATTGTTGTACAAGTTCAGAGCGCTTTTCTTTACAAAAAAAAAAAAATCCATCTATTAAAATATATATATATATTTTCTGGAAACTGCACCCTACACAATCCTGCATACATTCCATTTTTCTGCTTAATATAATCATGCAGGTAGTTGCATCTTAGGCATAAAGGGCATGCAGCAGTAGGATGGTGAGGGAGCCCCCTGAGGGACTGATCTTATATCAGGAGACTGTATATTTCTACGCTAAAGAGGCTATTCAAACCCACCAATGCTTGAATTATTAAAGACACTGTAAGTTTTTTCAAAGCCTTGATTTAGCTTTCTTAAGGGGTGGGATGTGTGCAGTGTTGGTAGTGATGTGGCCAGGGGTTGGGGATAGTAGGGAGGGGAGGAAGAGGAGGAGTGTGGTGGGGAGTTGTGGTGGTGGGGAGTTGTGGGCTATCAGAGGCTGGACTGTTTTCTGTTTTCACCCCCCCCCCCCCCCCCCTCACTCCCACTCCCACTGTTGGCCCTCATCTGCTAAAATGGCCTTTTACTTTCTAAGCATGCTTTTACTGCCTTTGAAGAGTTATTTTTGTTGATGAAAAGGATACGCCGCCTCGGTTAAAGCAAGCCCCGGCTATTCACGAGGTTGTTTAATACTTTCCCCTCAGTTTGGCTTATAAATTTATCATCAGTAAAGTATACCAGTGGTCTCATGCCTTAGTACAGGCTTCAAGCTAAGTGGCTAGGGCGACCGAGTGAGTGAACGAAGGACGGAGAGAGAAAGGAAAAAAAAACACAGAGCGAGAGAGAGAGAGAGAGAATGAAGGAGAGAAAAACGGTTTAACAGTGGTTGATCCCGTTCTGGAGTGGAGGACTGTGTACTCAAGGTTTTAAGACATTAAAAGTCTTAAAATGGCTTTATCGATGACTCTCTTGATTCCTAGATACAGTACAGAGGCCTCACTTGTTAACAACTTGTATGTTAATGACTTGTATTAGAACTGATCAATCTACTTTGGATGCAAGCGGTTCCCATCGCTTTGAAGTGAACGCATTGATTGGAGAGAATATAACAGAATTAAACAATCGGTCCTCCTAAGTGCTGAGTGGAGCTGTCTGTTATTGTAAGCCTGCCTTCCTTTCTATTAATAGATAACAATACAGCAGCAGTAGTAGAACACAGATTACTATATTGACAGATTACTCTACAGGCTGGGTGTTGAAACTGGATGACGTGGATTATCTTCAATGACGAAGGTTTTAAGCTTTCGGTGTCGATTCTTTTCTACAATATCCATAAATGGTAATTATGATATATAGTAAAGCTCAGGGAAAGATTGTGCTCATGGTAAATAAGCTAAGGCATATAGGTTAAATGTAGACGTACATAGAAGTCTAGCATACTACACAGTCTTCCACCAACTCTACCTCCACACTGCTGCATCATAAAGGGTGCTACTTTCTGCACTGGATATGAATCATGAAGTGTGGAAATATCCATTATCAATGTAATTTAGTTCCTATATACCAGAGGTGACCAAATTATTCCATAAAGGGTTCATGTGGCTGCAGGTTTTCATTCCAACCAAGCGGGAGAACACCGGACTTGACTCATTTAAACAACTGATATCAGTCTTCAGACAGTTGATTGGTCATATCGCGTGTTCTTGATTGGTTGGAGCAACAACCTGCAGGCCCTTGAAGGGTCTCGGCCCTCTATGGAATAGTCTGGACATGCCTGATCTATATCAAGCTTTAAAAATCCCATTTATTTACAGAGCTTGCTGTGTACACATGAGGTATTACGCTTTCCAAGTTGTTGCCACAAAGTTTGGAACACACTATTGCCTAAAATACCATTGTATACTGTGATACTGAAGCTGCACCAATCAGTATTTTGGATCAAATCACTATGTGTAACATGAAAGGTGCTAAACAGCTTAGCATTTGTAGCGTCTTTCAGCATTGTTTGGGCCCAAACCTTTACTGTTGTGGTTATCTTTCACTGCCATCATTAACCTTGTTTCCAGCAAGAAATCTCTTTACACTACTTGCGCAGAACCAAATAGACACACTTAGCAACTAGCTGGTGAACATAGTGGAGCATTTAGCAGCTAAAGAGCCAGATATTTCCCTTAGAAGTTATGAAAACACACAGCTAAAAGCAGATTTACTTTAGTATACATTATACGCATATTTAAATTTCTTGGATTGCCTGAAACATGACATCAAATAAATGCTAACCCTTTCCCCATATCAACTTAAAAAGGTGATAATATGTTAATGTTGTGTTTAAAGCTTGCACTGCCCCCAAGTGGCCAAAAAATAAATCAATTAATACCGTTTAAATATTTCCCTTTAAATAAATCCCAAACCTTATTTTTCTATGATCACCCTTCAAGAATTTTCCACAACTTCCATATAAAGATGTTCAAGATCTCTGTTATAATTTAGAACCTGGCTTTAGCCATGTTAAAACCACCAGATCCTGTACATAACCACACATAACCTCCAACACCGCCACCTCTGCTCTCTGCTCCCTGTATTTCACTGCTAGATAAATAAGAAGGGATGCTGTTTATGGATGCTATTCCAGGTGGAATATTGCTGGTGTATTGCCCATCAAACAGATGTCTCTCCTGAATTTGTTACCTCAGGATCCTCCCTGAATACCAAATCAGGGGAAACATACAAGTTGTGCATGATTCTGATTTATTCATCCAATCCTATGCACCATACAGAGACAATAGCATGCAAATCAATGGCATTTTATTACATATATACTGTATAGAAGTATGGATATAGGAATTGGATGTTTTATTGAATTGTCTCCTGCAAGGACATCATAGATAAATAAATGATACAGCCTCGAATTGCTGCTGTTTCTGACAAAATGAAGGGACTGGGATTTGGATGACCGTTAGGAAGCCTCCTAAAACAAAACGCAGGTTGCAGTTGCATTGCAGTAGCACGGCGAGGTGGTCTAGACTCGCTCCACGTTCGATCCCGCTTACATCATTTCCTTTCTTAAAGTGGGAGGGCATGGAACTCATGATATCAACCCCCCCCTTCTTCCTCCTTTAGCCGACCACATGGCCCAGCCTTTCTTTATTGATAGTGGAATGCTTGACAAAGCAGGGTAATTAAAGCAATAGTGCCGGGTTGGGTTTCATTGATAAAGATTGGAGCCGATGCACCTCTCTGTGGTGTGTCAGCAGCAGAGAGCTCCCATCCTCTGGATCCCTCATTCGCCTTTCATCTCCCCCACTCAGCCATGAAAAATTCATTCAAGACCTCCAGAAATATTTATTGTAAAATCTTAGGGAGAAGTGGTAGCACTGAAAAATTCATGGCCTTATTCGCCTCCAACAGCTGTGGACCCCTTAATTAATTTGATTGCTCACATTACACAATAAATTCATTTATACAATATTTATCTGTCCCTTTCCTCAACTTGGTCTAATCAAACAGACATACATACAAAGCTAGTGTGTTTTTTTCATTCTTTTTTTCACATTCCCCACAGTACAGTATATTTTTCTGTATAACAGGAAATTTTAATTTTTTAATCTCACACAATACTCTGTAGACATGCGGACGCGGTATCATAAGAATCACTAGAAAACAATAAATAGATTAGAAATAACAAGTTTTATCACCATACATTTGGTGTTAATAGTGTTTTTGTCTTATTTGCTCTTTTAAAACACGAGATGTCCCTGTATAGGATAACTGAAAAGATTACAATAGCTCTTATGAATTTGGATATCATTTAACATTTTCTGACAGACTGTTACATGAATTGTGATAATGACCGTCCGTGCTCTGTGCTACTTTCTACTGGGATGTCCATTATTTTGCATTGTTTGATGTGTGTTTTCCTTCTCCCACATGTAAAGCTTGACACACATCAGTGGGGCTGCTGTTTATAATGGTGAGTGGTGACAGTCATGCTGCTTTGTTGGTGTTCAAATGTGTCATCACAGCTAAATTGATGCTGATATATACCGCAGGACAATCCTTTCATTCAGTATTTTAGACCTCCTGTCTCTCATCTCCAGCGGTAATATTACAGCTTCACCCTAAAAACTTCAAGTTGGAATGAAAAGGATTTAACATGTAGCTCCAAATACCTCCACAGCGATTGAAAATCACTTTCTAGAGTCTGTTATTCGTTTGCCTCCTTAAGGGTGTAACATTTTGTTTCTCAAATTGGGTTTTGGGCATACGCAAACACAAAATGATACGCTTCAAGATTATGTTTGTCTTCTTTTTTTCCCCCAGACGCATTCATATGAGCAGCAACCAATCTGTAGGAAGCCTTGACAGCTAGTAACAGCGAGTAACAGCTCCATGTGACAGGTGTCTTCCTCCGGTATGTAATCACAGTGTGAGGAACCATGCTGTGCAAAACAGACAACAACAGTTTTTATAATGATGGAATATCTACAGTGTGCAGACTTAAAACGAGGACTCTTCAGATGCACTTTTGAATTGCATTTTTAAGTCAATGGCAGCCGTGTAAAAAAAAAAGCACAGCCTGAAAATAAAACACAGTCTCCTAAAGGTTAACTTTACAGTTAGTGAGTTAGGGTAGATGAGAGATAATAGGGCCTATCAGACAATTCATTACCCCTGGACCCAGGTATTCAGTCTTGTTGCCCACTGAGATTTGGTACTGGTCCAGTCCTGCACCAGATGTAACCCAAGAGGAGTGCCGGGTCAGGGTTAATGGCGATAGCATAGTATCATGTTCTGCTCTGTTGAAGTCCACCCTCTCACCCTGCCAAGAGGGCTGAGAGGTCAGCGGGTACATTAGTCTCAGCCCTATTCTTCATTAGCCTTGCTAATTACAGGTCTCCTCTACGGGGATGGCAGCTCATGCCTGGGACAAGCCTTGCGCTCTTCTGCCTCCTGTCTTTACTTTACGCCACCACGGGGCCCTGCCATATGCTGGGCTTTGGTCGGCTTCTACAAAAGAGATACTTATTCTTATACTCACTGCTTCTCCAGCCAGTTTAGACATATGTCAAGTCAACACATATCCACACCCAAGATCACTTGCAGGACTACGCTCTCTGACATGAAGCCCCAGAATTTTGCGCACTGACAGGCCTTGTTTTCTGCTATGAGAAAGCTCTCTTACAGGTCCTTTGCACCATTATCGATGGAGGGGTGGCCTGTGACATTGCCTTTGGCCTCTATCGCCTATTGTTGTTATGTGTAAGACAGCTCTTCTAGCGCTGGCAGTGCTCCGAGAAGCAGCGCTGCCTGCTGGGCGAGGTGTCAGAATGATGATTGCTTTCTGACCTTGGCCGGCTCTCCATTACATCCATAATGAAACCTGCACCTCCTCTACAGCTGCCTCTAAATGGTAAAAGGTGCCTCGCTGTATGTCTTCGCCTTTGATTTCTCATGGTTGCTGGCATTTGATCCTTAACGCGTTTCCTCTTTTGGTGACCATGCACCTCTGGGACCTGCCATCATGGCGCAGTAGTTGGGTGCCTTGGTCGCTCCACAGTCATTCATCTGTGGCCCAGTCTGCTGCTCTTTGATTACACTGTGTGAGCAAGTAGGAGAGACCTTTAAGACTGTCTTATCTCTTCAGACTAAGAGCAAGCCTGTGACCCTAATGTGGAAAACTAACCTCACTATAACTCAAAGAATCTACTGGTTGTATCATTTGGGCCTAACAATTTGAGTAAAAAGACTTTGTTCAAATTTACTGATTCCTATCATGATTGTAATTTAAATAAATAATTTTCTTTACGTCTTATTCCAGACCTGTTGGTGGTATATTATATATATTATATTATACATTGTACACATTTAGCAAAATAAATTTGTATCAAGCTGACTCTAAAAGCTGAATTATGCAGTTACTTGAGGTGTTTCAAGGTTTTTAACTTAATTTACATGTAAGCTGAGCTAATTTTATAAAGAAAAAATACCAGGAGATGAAAATACCAGCATTTAGTATAATAGAAATTACACTATTGGTACTGACACGACTTGATTTAAATTTAAAGGTTTATATATTTGTTTAATTTTTTAGCTTATTTAAAGGTATAGTGTGTAGAATTTAGTGGCAACTAGCAGAACGAACATAGCAGAAATAGAATCTAATATTCATAAGTATGTTTTAATTAGAGTATAATCAGCATGAGCCCTTTATATCTACATAGAGAGAGGGTCCTCTTCCATGGAGTTCTTCCATGTTGTACCACCATGTTTCTACAGTAGCCCAGAACGGACAAACCAAACACTGACTCTAGAGAGGGCCTTTTGTATTTTTCGCAAGTAGGTTGTGAGGGGAGGGGTATTCAGTTAGTTGCAATCTGCAACCTCGCCACTAGATGCCACTAAATCTTACACACTGGTCCTTTAAAGGTGACAATTAACATCAATAAACATATGGCTCATCTGCAGTGATGGGACAGATGTGACAGTCACAAAACGGGTATATAGTTGTCCCTGTATTGTAATAATAACTGATAATGAAGAGTGCTTCTTTTTAGATGGAACAAGCTGAGTGTAATTAGCTCTAGCATGAGGAGAGTTTCATTTTGTAGTTGAGCCATCTCATAGAATTAATGTTAACAGGCTACAGCTGATTAAATTTGCTAGTGACCTTATAGCTGGTGAAGTTGACACCAATGTCACCACCTATACTTTCACTTTATGTTTTTACAGCTTTGTAAATTGCACTCTTTAAAATCACAGCTCTAATAGTAGAAGGATTAATCCCTACCCTATACCCTCCACCAAAGCAGTAAAATGTGCTTTTGCTATCTAATTAATCAATTTTTGAACAAAATACTGCAAGTGGGCGGCAGGTCAGTTCCCTCTGCTGTGTGTGCAAGTTGTCAGCTCATGCTTTTGGAGACTGAAGGAAAAGAGAAGAGCGGTTGTTAAGTGAGAAAGTGGAAAGGGGAGCTTTTGAGCAGCACAGAGGTACCATCCCATAACTTCTCTGCACACAGGCCTGTCTGAAAGGTCCCATTGATCAGCTGCGAGTCTCTTGTTCAGCACTAACCGCTATCCCTCATCCCAAACTGTCACAAAGCCATCAAGATCAAATCCCGCTTCTGCATGGCAGGCCTGAGAGTGCGTTTCCCTCTGATACCATACAACCCCAATAGACAGGGGAGCAATAGAAAGCGCCCAGTAGAAAACTAGAACTGCTGCCACATCTTTGGCAACCATTACTGCCTTTTTTTGTGACACGTTTTTTGATATGTCACCTTCTGATCTGATGCGGGTTTCTGCTGGTCTCGCCTCAAGGGGTCGGGGGGTAGGCTGCGCTTGCAGAAAAGTCGGCGAGAAAACGAGCACTTTACATTCAATTGCTCCCCGTTTGGTACTTCTTTCCTCGCCACATCTGAGGAAGAGAGCAGACAAACAGATATCCAGAGGAGCTTTCTCTCCTTTTTCATCCCCATTGTCAAGTTAATTTACAGCAGCATCTTCCTGGATGCAGGATGCCATGTGAGTTATTGATTATTTTCCTGCCGCTCTCAGAGCCATCATTCTGAGCCTTGATGGAACAATGAGGGAGGGTTGGGCCCCAGAGGAGTTTTATGTACAACTCTGTACACGCCACTTTACACTTGTAGTCACTGTCGGGAACATACAGCAGAATTCAATTTACACCGCTTTTAGACAAATGTAAACAAGGCACAAGTGCAAATCTCTGTAGTCTGGGGTCATCAGACGCAGAGCAGGCAGGAATGTGATTTGACTTCCACTAAAGGATGTGTAAATTAGAAAAAGAAAAAAATGAAAAGTAAATCTTCAAAACAATAGCTGTGAAAACACTTTTTTACCGGTTTAACCATTTTTACTGTTGGGGGGGGGGAGATAAAAAAAATGACAATTTGATAACAGCGATGTGACTACAATAGAACTGGCATGCTTTATTACACTATCAACACATGCGATGTGAGGTTGGAAGCGGTGCACATCTTCCCTTTGAATCGTTGTTAATTTGAAGACAAGTAAATGAATTCTTTCCCCGGAGAGTGACAGACTGTGAGAGCATCTTGAGCCGAAGCGAAGAGTTTCTGGAGGGAAAGTGAGGAGGAGTGACCCAGTGGAACACTGTCAGAATGTCAAAAAACCACCCTGACTCAACTAATCCCCTCCCCTATGAAGCGCCCCCTCCTGCGATTAACTGTCTAATGAACATGCACAAAGACGGCGATGAAATAGGTCAGAATAATGCTTCTTAGGCAGTTTGATAAGACTTTTTGTCCTCTGATTAAAAATTCTTTGGTGATTCCCCGGAGCCAAACATTAGAACCAAAAGATTAGGTCAAATAAAACACTTGGCCTACAATCCTTAGCTGTTTTAATTTTGCATGCAGTTGTCTGTTGAGTCGAGCCTTTACCTGAAAACAGCTGGAGCTATTAAAATGTTGAAGAGAATTTATTTTCCAGCACGCGCTTGCCATCAAATATTGATCCACTCTGTGTGCGTACGCTCATTTTCATTTCAAATGAGCAATATGGACAGTTTTGTCCCATGATTGTATAGCACTGCGCTCTATATAGCACGTCTCGGCCTGTGCTTTACGTCGGTGTTTGCTAACAGTTTGCTCAATCGGTTTTATACTGTGTCATCAAAAGAAAATCAAACAGAGGGATTGTTGCTTTTGATGTGAACAGATTAATCCATCAAAGATTTTAATTGTTTCTAAAACGCTTTCAGATCTTTAGTATTCCCTTTGCTGAGACTTTCTTCCATCTGTCTCCCAAATGCTGTACCATGAAGGGGGGATGCAACATACACACACACACAGGCAGACACACATGCACATACACACAAACACAGGGCCAATGTAAGGCTCAGATAATTATTCATTAAAGGGGTAAAGTTGTGGTACATTAATTTTTGAACTCCTGTAATTGATTCACTATTAACGTATATAGCAAAGATCAAAGGATACTATCGCTGATTAATTCTCGTCATATAAGCACTGCAGTTACTGAAGCGTGGGTGAAAATGACCATCTGTTTACTCCCTTTTTACATTCCCTCTCAACTTCAAAAACCAATAAAGCACTGACATACCACAGTATGGTATGATATGGATGCAAAAATAAATAACATATATATGTACTGAATGTTAAACACTATCTATATTTTAGTACTTGAGGTGTCATGATCACCAAAACAAATTCACACATGAGAGTCGGGTGGTTTTTGACATTGTGTAATTGACTTAAAGGACTATTTTGTTAAATATGCTTATTAATTTTGTTTAAAGAGTGAGTTCAGAAGCTTGATATTAGTCTCAAGTTTCTATGTAAAGCCTATGTCAGGACATGTTTAGCCTAGCTGAGCATAAAGACTGGAAGCAGTAGTAAACCAAAAAACCACATGTTGTCATTTTTAGATTTAAAGGTGCAGTGTGTAGGATTTAGTGGCATCTAGTGGTAACGTTGCAGATTGCATTTGTTTAGGAGAATTTATGGGGCACGAAACTCATGAAAAACATGAAACGCTCTCTAGAGTCAGTGTTTAGTTTCACTGTTCCTTATGTAAACATAAAGGACTCATGCTAAGGTAACAAAACCAAGACAATTCTTACTTTTAGGGGTTTGTACATCAATTAAAACATACTTATGAATATTATATTCCATTTCTGCCAAGTCCATTCTGCTAGATGCCACTAAATTCTACACACTGGACCTTCAAGTTCCTGTACAAGTTTAACAAATGAGGTACATTGTGTTAATGAGCAAACTTTGGGCATTGCCAAGCTAGCTTTTTCCAGTTGCTAAGCGAGGCCAAACATGTCCTACTACTGCTCACGTTTAATTTTTTTATTAGTTACAATAACTTTGTACTGATAGTGCAACAAGTAACTGCTAAGATCTTATTGGCCAAATTAGCCTACACATTATTTGGAGGTAAAACTAAAGGTAAGTGCACCTGAAATGTCTCTAATAATCTCTAATCACAGGAGAACTGTAAGGCAGGTATGGTATATCAAAGCTGGACCAGGGAACTGTGCTGAATATTCACAACAAACAGTTGAGTTAACAACTTTACTGTTTGCCTACTACCCTGGGGGTTTTGTATGTTTGAACCTATTTTTAGCGGCATAATGAGATCTTAACATTTATCTTAACACTCTTGGCTGGAGTTACTAAAAAGAAACCCAAGTTGTAACAAGCCATAGTTTTTCTTCAACGTACAGATATGAGATTGATAGATCTTTTTGTCTCACTCCTGGAAAGACATCATATAAGCATATTTCCTGAAATGTGAAAGAATGCCTTTAACATTAAAAATAATGTCACTATGTCTATGATGTATGCCAACCTTTCCTGCCTCTCTATAAATAAGAGACAAATTGGGGCAATTAGGAACGTAAAAGTTGCTAGAGTGGTAGAAGTGCCAAAACTTTGTGCTGGCAGTAATCTTGGCTTCACAGCGGGTCTTGGCCCCAGCTTCAACCTCTGTCTTTTATCTTCCCTTTGTTGGCGTGGCTGCGTTGAGACAGAGGTTCAACACATCTCCTCCCTCCTCTGGTGTGGCTCCACAAAGATGGATGCCTTCTAGTAACAAGCCTCTGCCCCACTTCACCGCTATACCATCACCACTACCTCGCCCCACCTCTTCCCCCCTTTCTCCTTCTCCTTTCTCCCTTGTTCCCTGGCTCTATGCTTAGCAAACATCAAAGGGACCTATCATACCCCAATGGTTTAAATCTTTTAACAGGGAATAACAGCCGGAGTACATCCAGACCCCTCACGTCCCACAGTCATGTCGCCATGTGTTCCCGCAATGATCGCCAGGGGAGAGGCTCTGGCCGGGTGGAGATCTTTTCTGGTGGTGCGTGTTCTCTCTGCAGGACCGTGAGGGGGGCCCCGGCACTGTGATCAGGGACCAGGCCAAATTCTGTTTGAAATGTGAATGGGCTAATTTTCATCAGCCTCCCTCATGCTAGGGGAGGTCCCAGGTGCCACAGCATGCCAAGGGTCATCATTAGAAGACGGCTGCCTTCAAAAAAAAAAAAAAGGAGAGGAAAAAAAGAAGAAGAAAAAAACAGGCACACCACAGAATCTTGTGGCAATGTTTCTCTTTTATTCTTTTATTATTTCTCTGTTAAATCCATAAACATTAATGAACACAATTTATACAACCCACACGCTCCTTTTTCCGAGGCTCTCGCATCTCCCCACTTTTTTCTTTATCTGATTTCTTTCTTTCTTTTCTGTCTTTTTTTATTTATTTCACCCTCTCCTTTTTTTTCTTAGCTGGTGAATAAACAAACAAAATAGTGACTGAAAATGTGGAGACGACCTAGCTTGAGATATGGGGAAGAGAGAGAGAGGGAGGGGGGGGTGGAGTGAGGGAGGGGTTCATATCTGATTTGAAATTCAGACGGATTCCATGATCAAAGGAGACTCAATATCTCTCAGCTGTTCAAAGGGACTTGTATAAAACAAATGTGATGTGACCAAGTGTAGAGGAGCACTCATTAAGAGCTAAAGAAGATAATGACAGGTAAGATGAGGAGATGGCGCCGTGCTCTAATTCTCTCCCCCCACTGAACAGGCATTTGTTTGCTTTTGCGTGTGTTTTTGTGTGTCTTCCTCGCGCCTGCGTTTTTGTTGCTTTTGATATTGATTAGGGAGGGAATAGGAGAAGAGGTACACGAGGGTTTCAGACACCGCCATCCTGCTCCCTTTTGTCAGAGACAGCCCTTGAGTTCTCGCTGTTGTTCTCTGCCATGCGCCAGCGTGGGGAGTTTGGGTTGCTTTGCACACAAAGTCACAAGGAGCTAAACGCCTCCCTTTAGGGTCTGCAGGGTATAAACCACCCCATTGTTTTCTCTTTCGTGTTGTTAGGAGAAGTGAGTGAATGTGAATTTTACACCCACCTCGTCAAAGCTTGCTATAATAAAGAGCAACTTTATGCATTTACGACTAGAAAAACAAAACATCAATCTAATGAACCAACTGCATCTACTCTGGAGAGTACCGGAGTCTCAAGTGAAGCACTGTTCAACAATAATACATGTACTACTGTACTGTAGATGTTCCAAGCTTAAATCAACGCCAATAGAGAAACAACATTATGCAAAACAACAAAAATGATATGATTAAGCCACGGATATGTTTGATGTTTTGACTTTTTCTTGTACAATCTTTGTCCTTGCCTCTCTGTTTTTGGGTCCTGACCTTCAGCGACCACGTGGCTCCAAATGAGCCGGGTCAGTTTTGTAGTCTTTTTGTGCTTGGAGGAGTCATGAAATATTCAGGCTTAGTGCTTCCCTGAGACCAAGCTGGTGGCTGTGGCTTTGTTAGCCCGGCTTGCCCTGCACTCCAAGTGTCCGGTGTCCACTCCGCACCTTGAACCGCACGGTCTTCAGGGGGTGAACTCTGGACATAATGTCCCATTTTCTGCTTATCTTCACCGAAGGTTTCTCCATGCCGCCATGCAAACAAAAAAAATTCCTCCCTCCTCATTGCTTGACGGTAGTATATTTGCTGTATGGCTATTTCCAGCAGGTAAGGGTGTGGGATATAGCTCTATGTGGACTTTGTCAATTCATGACCAATGGCGAGGTCCTGCATTATACACTAAGCTGAGCAGGAGAGCAGGTTTGTTTTATTCACAACCTTGTGGATTCAAACAGATTGCTCAGACTAGGGAATTGAAGCAGATACTATCATACAGGTCCAAGACATGGAGAGAGAACAGGTAGGAATAAACTATGTATAAAAGCACTGGTAAGCTTCAGCCTCAGGCAAAGCTACATGGGCTACAATGTTACCCTCCCCAAAGCCACAATCAATTCTTGGCTTCACGGTATCCAAATGTTTATTTTTTGCTCGGCTGAATGACAAGTCGACAAGTCGTAGATACAATTGTACCCTTGACTCGCATTGGTATTACAAACACCTTGGTTGGATTTACCTTGGTTTGGGATGAATTCAAAACCTAATCAAATCTAAACAAGTTCTAAATACTGACAGTTTGAGTGGGAGTCACTCCTCACGTTTCATTAAAGCAGATGAAAATGAGAAATACGTGATTTCCTTCGCTTGTTTTTGAGCTGATCACATGCATTGGATCTCTAGGATACATTAACACCAACCAATTTCCAACAATTCAAATCACTCCAGATTCTAAATCCCGCATGTCAGGACTAACAGCTGTAACATATTACTGCTCGATCCCTCCTCTGTAAAATAATGCCCCATCACATCCAAAAAATATTATCATCTCATTCAAATTCATAACACTGATGGCTTTCAAGCATCATATATATAATCCTGGAATAATTTCCCCATGCGTCTGTCCATATCTGGAGTCATAAATAACTGTTCCGCGACAAAATCCTTTGTAAAAGGGCAGGATGTATGAGCTGGTGTCGCTGCGGTGTGTCCGTCCTGTGTGATATATAAACCCAGCTATCTGCTCCGTCTAGCCTGACATGCTCTTAATCCAGCCTGACGAAGGGATGCGCTCTGTCGGTTAGCGGGGGCTTCACCGAGGCGGATAGCACCACCGCGACCCCAAATCCCACCTCCACCCCAATCTTTCCCTCAGTCTCAGACACACTACATCCATAAGTATTCCATTAACCTCAGTCCTACCTGTCTGAAGAGCTGGACATGACTAAATCAATGAGTGTGTGTGTGTGTGTATGTGTGTGTCTTCCTACATGTGCTGTGTCTGTTTTATGTCTTTGTCCATGTTAATGCATCATGTATATCTACAAATACATGCTTGTGACTGCATCTGTACCTGCTGGTCCCTCATCATGCTGTAAACAAAGCTTGAGTGCTCATTGGCTGCAGATATGCCCCTATATCTTCCCCTTTTACTTCAGGGCCCTGTAGGCCCTTTTCAGTCTGCAGTCCCCTGCAAAACAGCATGGGGTCCTTAGCTAGAGGTGTGGGGAGGGGGTTCACCTGCTTGGATGGTATTACCTTAGGGGTTTGAGGATAAAGGAATACATCTCACACACTACTGTATGCACACTGTACATCCACATACACATGATGGTAAACCAAATGGTATGTATGTATAAATTGCACTGAATCCGTTCATTCTGTGGATTCTAAACTCAACCTAACATTAACCATAGTCTTGGTCAATAACCAGTCCATCTTTATTGGGTGTAATTAGATTAGATTAGACAATTAGATAACCCCCACCCCGCTTCTTCTGTTTTAAATCCAAATATGCTCTCCTACTGTGTTCATAAACACACACATGCACACGCGCACACACACACATGCAAACACACACACACACACACAGTATCAACAAACAATTTATATATGTGGTATAATCTAAACCTATGCATTGCATTCTGGCTACAATGCTTTTCTAAGTTCAGCAGACTCTCCCACAGGAGCAGGCTGCCAGGCAGGCAGGGCAGATGCACTGATTTATTGCTGCAATGCTCCACACTCACACTAGGGGGCAGTATGTGACTTACAAACATGCACCCATGGTGCCATTGCCTTAACAGGCCCATGTGCACACTCCAAAAATTAATGAAAATTTAAAGTCAAATTGATGTTATCCTCTATAAAAGCAATTCTCACAGCACACATCAGCAACATTCCTACAAGCCGCCTATATCACATGTGATTATAACAGCCTTCTAAATAATAATATATGCTGCAATGAAGCTCCATGTATGTAGTTCTTTCAAAATGCGGCATACTGTAGCACCTTAGCAGGATTAGTGGCTAGTCCCTTGTTTTCACAGCATAGTTTTACACATACTCATTCACTGATGTGTTGTGAGATCCATATCTCTTAAAGTTACTGGTCTTTGGGGGGAGTGCACACAATGAAACTGTGTTACGGCTGGAAAATGTGTTTAGAATTCGAGGGGACCTGTGCGCAGGTTTATAATAATGTATATAGGATGTAGATGAATGTGCATTTTTTATGTGTATTTTTAAATTAATTTAAAATGAGTCGAGTGGCTCCAGATGTGTGGATCTTTCACATGACACCTCTGTCGTATCCTTGATAAATTTAAATTTGTCTTTTTTATTTACATACACTGTTGCTGAGGCCCACCTAGTGTATACAAGAAATCCCATTTACTTGTGGTAAAAAGATAACGTGAAATGATTTTATTTTAAGGAGCCGTATATTTTAACTTATATATTCAGATAGTTCACCTGGTCAGGTCATGCACAGTTTGATCCGCTTGAATTGCTTTTAAAAAAAAACCCAAGAAAAACAAATGATGAATGGCACAAAACATCCGTTTACATTTTCATTTAAAATGCAGGTGGGCATGACCACAGAGCTGACACATGCACCGGTCTATGAACAGAGTCAATTAGTAGCGGCTGCAGATTATTTGTTAATTAAATAGGGGCTACCTTAACCACAAAGGTACAGCAGCTCACACCTCACAGTGCAACACTAACAGCTGCCAGGCCTTGTTCTGCCGAGAGAGAGGGGGCTGTTCATTAAGCAGCGCTATCTCTCCTGGGCTTGTCCACCTGCCTTGATCACGTTTGCATTAATAATGCATCGCCGAGTGCAGTAATACAACCATTACATTCGCTGCTCTTCTCAGCCTCTCGCTGGCAGCTCTGCCACCACAACATGGGGGGAAAATTGTAATCTTTTTCTCCTTTATCCAGGGCTCCTCTTATATTGCCACCCCAAAGAACACATTTCTGCTGTATACACACACCAAAATGGCTTTACCCTTTCTCTTTTAGGTTCACTACACTTTGAAAACAATACAGTAGACACTGCTTCCACCAGATGAAAGTTGACCATTTGGAGACACATTCTGAAGAATGTTCATTCCTGCACGATTCTTTATCCGATATGATATATATTGTGGCAACTAAAGAACAAGAGTGTTTGTTTCTCAGAGAGATAGAGAGAGAGAGAGAGAGAAGTGCCGACTGACAGGATTGTCAGCCGCAGACATGCCTTTCAAGGTGACCATGAATTTTAATGGTAGCAGGAATTGTTTGGGAAAGGTTCCCTTCAATTATTGGCTCTGCCTGATAGGAATAGATTGGTGAGATTTGCATAGATTTTCAAACACCTGTAATTAAATCTAAATGTGGCACGGCCTCTCTCAAACAGCGAGCTTTCCATGCAAGAGGACCAGAAACCGCAGAAAAAGACACCATTTCCAGGGATCACATTCTTGTTAAAATTCACAGAATAATTGTCTTTGTATAGGAGAACAGTATATCCAAACAGTCAATAGGAGAAATTGAACCAGTTGCGAAGCAGCCATGACTGCTTGCTGGTTGGGTAAATATTACTTATTATTTTCTAATGTAACACTCCTAAGCCTGAGCTCAGATTTCCATTTGGAAGCAAACATTAAGGAGATTCAGGAGCCATCCAAATGGCCAAGTAATTAATGTTACCACGCACGCCCAAGATATTAGAATGTTAACAGTGTTGGAGCCATGTGATTCCGAATACAGAGTGAGGGCTTTATTACTACGGCCCAGACAGGGGGTGACATCCCTCCTAATTGGGGACATCAGAGTTCCTGCTGCTGCTTCTTATCCTCAGTTCAGATCGCTCCTTTTTTAATTTATTCACTTTCTCTTCTCCCCCTCTTTTCTCCTTCTCTCTTCTCTCGCTCCTTATCACTGGGATCTGCTCTCATTAGCAGTCGGCTGCGGCCCCCCTCGTTTGCATTTCAAGTGGCGGCGCTGTGCAGGAGCAGCCCCTGCGTTACCGCCAGGCAGGGAGAAAGAGAGAAAGAGAGAAAGAGAGAGAGGAAGAGAGAGAGAGGAGGCGAGAGCGGGAGCCGTCGTACGCGGTTGATGCTTCATCACGCCGCCGCACCCCGACATCTGGGGCCGTCTTTTTTCCCATGAGCACCAGTGTGTCATTAACAGGATTAATCTGGGCCCTAATTTCCTAATGATCGCTGTTTTAATGTATGTGAATGAGTGCAGTCTCTTGACTCATTACCGCCAATTTGCCTGAGACACACATAATCAGACTCTCTAACAACCCACCAACATTTATTTTTGCTAATATGATTTTTTTTCCCACTGTGGATAGAGCAAACACAGTTTAGTTCTGGCTGAGTGGATTCCCAATCAGTGCTTACTATAGGCTACGCTTTACCGACGCTGAATGACATGCAAATGAGCAAAAATCTCATTTATGGTTGGATGTGTGGCCTACTGTTACTGTTTTAAGTCCAGCAGAGGCTAGTTAATGTGTTTCCTTACAGTATGATCTCACAGGACTGGTACAAAAAAAAACAACATAGTGAAGTTTTATTGTCAACACAACTTGCAAGTGAGTTTAAACACACACTATAACCTAATATGTCGTGGCAAAGCAGTAAACCTACTTAAACATTAACATCAAGCACACCACAAGGCGTCTTGACTAGGAGGGGAAATGGTCGATGTTTTGTGGCCAGTGGTACCACACCGTCCTATGAACACACAGATGTATTCAAGCCCCGGGGCAGCTGCGGGGCAGACCTGTGAAACCTGGCCATGTTGTCTTGGTTTAAGGGAAAAGTCTCAAGGATCTTCACCCAGGAGGATCCTCTGTGGCTTCTGTCGCAGTTGACCTTTAACCCCCACTACCCCCCATCCAGCCTCGGCAGCGGTGGCGCCTGCTGAAAAATGTGGTTCAAGATGCATGTTTGCAGGTCAGAAGCCTCCTGTGTGATTTTATGAACCAAACCTCAACCCGGAAGTGAGCATGACACAATCTTTAATATTAATGTTTGACATATATAACATTGCTTTTGTTTTAGTGCTCATATATAACATTATATATACATATTACAGTCTAACGTAAAGCGTCTGTGTGCTCGGTTATATCTAGGAACATGAACATCAGCTACAGAAACAGGCAGGTTGAGATGAGGTGAGATTCAAGTCTTTTTCATTATTCATTCATTATGTGAAACTTTGAGGACTGCACATTTAGACAAAATTGGAAATAATACAAAATGATTAATTTTTTGTGCAGGTTGGTCAGAGTTGATTAATGGCTTTCATGGTTATAATGAACATGACCTTTCAAATTCGTTGCATCCTTCACTTTCAAATAATTATAGGTCTCATGTTCTCTTGTTTTAGATAACATTAGATCATAATATAGTGAAAATGTATTTTCTCTATAAAAAGACGACTGATAAGATATCTATAGATACAAATACACTGTTAAAAATGTGGTATTGGGACTAATTATAAAGGGAATACTTAAGCTGGATCTAAAACAACCAGCTCCATACAGTGAATGGTCAGAATATGAACAGTATGTCAAGGTGAGAGATATAATGTTGTAAAGCTTGGGACACAAAGGTCATTGTTTGTCATATATAGGAGTTTGTGTTCCAGTCTAACAGCTGTTTCATTATGTCCTCTGAGTCATTGTGTGACACACTAACAACATATGTAACCCACAATTCATTAACTAAAAAATCAAAGCGGATTTTCCCACATTTAATTATCAACATGTCCGCTGTCGTGCAAATCTTTACAATGCAAACATCAATCAATAGTCATTTGGGTCATTCAATATGGATTGTATGTGGAGGGACTGTCGTGTGATCGCATCTGACATAAAATACTGATACACACATACTGCAATATTTTATTTACCTCTTTATTTAAAGGGAACCAAAGCTGCACCTCGTGGAAAATGTAAAAAAAACAGTGTATTAATATCATGATCATGTGCTGACCTGAGCACTGATTTCAAATAAACACCCTAAAGTATCTACTAATGTTTCTATTTACGTACTTTGCCTCAGCCCGCCTGTCTGGGGAGTGATTTTCGTTCCTCCCCGGCTTTGAAAATCTTGCATGTAACAACTTTGCTCCTGCGCCACAGTTTGCTCTCAGCACATGTGAGCAAATGTGAGATGTCAACAGAAGACGATAAATCTCCAAACCTGCTGAAGCACAGCTGCCAATAATGCAACGCCTGGCACCCCAATATTTGAAAACTCGTGTGAGAGGCATTTAAACATAACTGATATCTGATTTCATCAGTGGCAAAATATTAATTAAAGTCCTTTAAATGCCAGCCTGCTAATTGCTTTGCACCTGCATACGAGGAGCAGATTTCATGATTAATATTACCCCGACTCACCTCTCTATCCCCGGTAAAAACTCCTGGTACAAGTAGAGGAGTGCAGGGTAAATATTGAATCTGGGACTAAACTCCTGCAGTACACGGCAGAGCAGGGGGAAGAAGATGTGTGAGAGTTGAGAAGCTGTCCTAATTAAGAAGCTGTAATCAGGCTTGGAGCTAGGGGGTAACTCCCTAGGTGTCATTTGTGATATTAAACCATGCTGTCCTCCTCCTTCTGTTTGTTGTGCTTCACTGGCTGGAGCTAATCCCTTTTAATATAGCCGCAAATATGCAAATGGCCGTTTCAATATACCGAAACCTTCGATAGCTATCCTCTTTTAATTCAACAAAAGTCAAGAGCAAGACCTTGTCAGTCAAACTCCCTTTCCCCTCATAACAATACTAATGTTCTCCCATTACGCACAGTCCAACTAATTAAGGGGAAGTTTGTGTGGAGAAGGATTTGTGGCTCCCAGGAGAATGCAGGATATGGCTTTTTTCACTTCTTAGGGCTGGCCTCAGGCGGATCTGAAAGTTGTTTGCTTACACTCTTCAAATCTTCATAAAATAATGCAAAAAATGGAAATGCACATAACAAACAGCTCGGGTCCGGTCTAGACCAGCTCCCCTGGCAGATATAATACTCCTCTACACGAGCAGCGGCGGAATGAAAATCTCAGCATCACTGTCTGTGAATAGATGGCGCGGTTTGTGAGCTGGGGGGTTCGAAAGGCCAAGTACCCCACAATGAGATAGCAGCATTTATATCCTTGCGACACAATTCATAAATAATGGATGAATCTGTAGATCTCTAGCACCCTGTGCATCTACATGTCACAAGTGACTCAATGATGATACCATAAAGCACAGCTAAAGTGGTTTAAGGTCTATTCTGTGGAAGTCTCAGGATAAAGAGGGCTAAGAGAACCAAGGGACATACTTCCTCTAGTATTCCCCAGTCGCCTGTGGGGAATACTAGAGGAAGAAAAACTCTGCTCTCAGCTGCTTAACCTCCCGACTAAAAGCAACCGAAGAACACTGTTACTGCCGGCTGACGGTGGGAGTTTCACAAGCGCAAGGCCTGGGTTGTTGCTGAATTCTTGCCTCATTTCGGTTAATGGCGTCACAACGAATGGTCGGATGCAGACTCATATTCCTAAAAACCTCCTAGAGCGTTTCAAAGCAGATCTGTCAGTTTTGAGCTGCAGGCGTAGCACAGTTTAGGAAGTAGCTGGGTAATCTGTTGTGTACGTTAGCTCGGAGAACTCACACAACGACACAACAGATTCAACAACACGTGTGCAGCATTAAGCAAAAAAGAATGCTGTAAAGAAAGGAAACACATGGGCGAACTGAGGAACACATTTGACGATTTGACAACACATATGTAGCATAATGACGCGCGCTGTAAACTCAGACGACACTTTATCAGCTAATTGCTACACAGTGTAAAGGCTAACATGTGAAGTTTTGGAGTGACTCCATGAGCTGCAACTTTGCCTACCTCGGCATTGTGTCCCCTAGAAACTTAAAAAAAAATGAATGCTGTTTTTTTAGTGCATTATACAGATTCTCTGAATTTGGTTGTTGTTTGTATATATTCAGCATGTTTCTATATTTGGTTTTGGTCTGTATTTAGCAGTTTTTCCCCCTGTATTTGCTTGTGTTGCACATACACTCACTGGCCTCTTTATTAAGTACACCTGTGCAATCCTAATATTTTGTCCAGTCCATTTACATACATGAGGGTGCAAAATATTAGGAACATCATTCAATATAATGCACGCCACCACCACTTAGTATGACATCAGTAATGAACATAAAGTAGAATTATCACTTTTTTGACAACGTTAACAAAAACTAAAAATGTATAAACTTCAAAAAAGTAGAATTTATAGCAGAATTGTTGTATTGGATTGATTAATAAAGTGGCCGGTGACTGTATTTGGCTGTGTTTACTGTATTTAGTTGAGTTCTCTTTATTTGCAGTGCATTTATTTGTATTATATGTATTTGCAGCACATTTCTGCATTTGGTCGTGTTGCATATGTCTATTGTCAAATTGGTGAAGATGTTTTTTTCATCTGATTGTGTTTTGTCGATGTGCACTTTGTATTTTTCTGTAGCTGCAGTGTGTGGAGCTGTCAGTGCCACTGTGGTTGTGCCTTAGGCTGTGCACTGTGCATTCAGCACTTACTTTGATATAATCTAAACATATCCACAGCCCTAATGTAAGATTTAATCTGATAATGGGGCAATTACTGTTTGAATACATGTCTTTGTTTAATTACTTGTAAAAGGACATACATACATAGCTATAAAAGCCTGGCTGAATACACTCTTAGCTTCAATCACTGTGAGATGTTAATAGGCATCATGCCTGACTTGACAGCTGCTTGAAGGTGTTACCTCTAGTAGAGTGAAGTGCTGCGCTATGACCTGTTGTTAATAGTAGTCAGATGCATCCCTATAGGCGCGAATGAGGTGAAAATGAGGATCGGATAGGAACGGCTGGGACCATGTATTTACTGTGTGTTTGTATGTCATGTGCTGCTCAAAACAGATTTACTGGATTAGACTCAATACAGATGCCAAAAAAACAAAACACAAATCTCCAAGCCGACAGAATAAAGCCTGGGTACACTTGCTTCCACATCCTCCTCAGCAGCAGCTGCATTCAGTCTGGCAAAGCTTTCCAACGTGCATTTTAACTTGCTGGGTAAACTCAGCCACCCCTTGTGCCCCTTCAAATAGCTGTGGAAAAAGCTCCTTCAGTGGCTGTTCAATTATTGATTGACAGTAAAAAGCTTGTGGGTTCATTAAGATCATAGATGTGCTTGGGGGTAATGCTCCCAAACTGGGGTAACTGCACAGCACTTAGTCACAGATGGCCCGGTAACAGTGCTCAATAGCTGGGAGGAAGGAGCGCAGACAGGAGCCTCGGTATCACACTGAACCTGGTATTGGTGTACCATTAAACACTGAGCCAGACTGCTTCTGCTAAGGATCTGTGTATCTGCTTGAGGGGAGCTCAAAGCAACAGCCACAGAAAACCTCCTCAAGGATGCCACATAAACGTCACCTCTTACTCCTGTTAGCAGGAACCCTCTATCTCATGATGGTGCATGCGAATTAAGCCTGTCGCCTGTTAAAGCGCATGAATATCCATATGGGCGATCAAATCAAAGTGCGGCAGAAGCCTTTCTGAGAACGCAGAATGGGAATGTGCCATAGACAACACACTTCTACCAGCATCTGCACTGAGCTGCAACAGCACTGAATGACATTATGCGACAGTCTTGTCTGATAGGCGCAGACACTGCACTTCCAGAGTAAATTTATTGGGGGAGTTTATATTTCGGGGGGAGTCGGGGTGAAGGCTGACTGTGACACAGTGAAGCCAGGTAATGGGGCCTCTCAACAGAAGCATGAGGAATATGAAACAAGAGACTACTTCATTAAAAAAAACCTGCTATCTAGGTCACTTGAACTAACAGCATAAAGATCACTGAATTATTAATTATAATTGGGGCACCTAGTTGAGAAAGATTGAATCAAATGAGGAATCTTTAATGGAAAGTTAAAAAAAGGATTTCTATATACAACACTGGCACTAATTACTGCATCCAAAAACACACACAATATGTCTAAGCCACAGAAATCCCTCTTCACTTCATTTTCTCATATTAAATCGTCTAGCAACAATACACACGCTCATAAGTAGCGTAATGATTGTTGTTTTCTGACTGCCAAGCAATAATCAAAATGTTAATATGAAAAGATTTTCTTGACTCGCAGCTTTGTATGTTCTTAATTAAGTCAGATAGAGGACTTTCCCATTCCCCCCGAGGTGGACCAGGTTAAATTGAGTTGAAAATGAGATTTTAGCATCTCCTGCAATAATAGCGGGATGCTGAACTTGGGTATGATCTCTGTTAATAGAGTGAGAGCACAGGAGAATTTGGTGTTACACTGTGAATAGAGGCAGAGCAGGTGGAAACCAGGATCCTTTTCATGAACAGGCATGAAGTCAATTAGACAGAAGAGAGGGAGTGTGAAGAGTGGAGGGAGGAACATGTGATTATAGGGTGGGAGGAGTCCAGCAGCCGTGGTTAAAGACGTTTTGACGTCACGTGATGAGGAAGAGGCAGACGTGGCCCATAATTAAGATTTGTAAAAGTAAACTAATTCAGCTCCAAGAAATACTAGTCCATTATTAATTAGAGGCAGCACTCTTAATTCTGACAAAAGGTCACATAAAGTGCTTTTTTCTTATGATCTCCCTAATTAGCATATTAGTCAACACATATGGCATATGCTAATATCATGTGTGTTTTTGTGGGTTGTTACATCCATATTATGCATCTCAATTTGTACATTTGTAGCTGCAGTACATCATTTGTTAATCTAATACAATGCTATAACTGTTGTGACTGCCATCTTCCATTAGTTAGCACATTAGCTTTAGCTTCTGTAGAATTTAGCAGCTCAAGATAGTAGCTAGTAGTGAAAGTGTTTTGAGTCATTATACAGCTGAATGTTTACAGTTAAAGAATATAGCTGGTTCTGTATTTCTTTCATTGTAAATATGTCTATAACCAACATCTTTGTATCTATATATTTTCAACTATCATTCTGTTAGCTAGCTCCAACTGAAGATGTATCTTTAAAAAATGGGTAACAAATAAAAACTAGTTTTAAAACATCAAAGATAATTTCTTAAAGCACCTGAGCATGGTAGTTTTTAGCAAACATTACTCAAATAGGAGTAAAAAATACATTTGTTGGAGGCTATCAACTATGGTTTGCTAGCAAGTTTTTATGGCTAACATAAACATAGTCACTGTAATGGAGGAACATTGCAGTTTTTGAGAAGAAAGAATAATTTTCATTTTCTTAGGTGAGTGCTTTTGATTTATTAGAAAAATACAGAATATCAGCAGACTTGTCTTTTAATCTAAATGTTGGATATTTTTGATAAGTGGTACTGTAGTCACACTAAATGGACATTCATATTAATAGAACATATTATAATATTTGCTTGTTGTGTTTAGTATTCAAAAAATCTTGGTCTAAATAATAATTGTGACAACAAGTGGAAATCTATGTAATGTGCTATAAATATAATAATTGGCAGAGCAGCTACACCTATGCATCTGTTTTCATATCATCAGTATTAAAGGAATCAGTGATCTAACACTCATTGTCTTAGACTGCCACATGTGGGCAGAGGAGATTGTTTACAACACAGTCGCTGCAGGGGTTGGAGTGTCTTTCAATTAAACCCTGTTGTCTTTAACATTCCAAATATGCAATTAAGCTAATTGGTAAGATGACTCTTAGTGATCCATTGTGGAGGATGATGAGGGGCAGGCCTCATCAGTCCCCTCTCAGCCCAATTCATTGGCCTTTCGCTGTAATCTGCTTCACTAGGCGCACTCTTGCCCTCCCCATTAGGACTATCCCCAGTGGAGAGCCTTTTCCTGCATTACACTGTAACAGGCTTGTTAATAATACATTAATGAAGAGCTGCTCCTCCAGATTAGGTGGTGGCCCCTCTGATAATGGGGAGCTGGAAGAGGGCCAGGCAATCACCTCACTGTTGTAATCTAACCTTGGGTTAAATAAGCTTTTGTTAGTGAGAGAGAGAGCAAGAAAGAGAAAAGGGGGGGATAGGGGGTGGGGGTTGAGAGGAGGCGGTGTGACAGAGAGCTCTTGCCCATGGAAATGTAAATGACTCTTTTGTCTCAGACATGGGTGAAAAATATGAAACCGTGAGGAAGCAGAACCAAAGCTTGCCGCTGTTTGCGGGCTCCGCCGTACATAATTGTACGGGCGGAAACACAATTACCAGATACTTTAGGAGATGACAGGCCGGCGCAGGTGATTGTTGCTCTCCGCCTCTGAAGTGCTGCAGACAGGGTGAAATACAGCACTGTCAGCAAGTGCGTGGCAGGGATCGTTCCTCATATGTCAAATTTCCCCCCCCCGTTCTCCGTGAGTGACGGTCCGCGGTTTCGCACGAGATGTACTGCTCCGGGTTTGGAATCCCTGCTTTGGCGAATGTATTCAGATGCCAGCAATCAACAAACAATAAATATTTTGGCCTCTTAAATATTTTAAATACCCTCCGCTCTTTTTGAATGGTGTTTCACTCTCAGGATGTATATACTTGTCTTGTCTGCCTGCTGTTTTGGCAGCCTCTTTCCGCTGTCTGTCTCCTAATAGAAATCTTGATAGAAATATCAGAAGGAGATTTTAATCACAGGGGTGTTGTGCATGCTTACTTATCCGAACCACAAAGGAAGAAAGATTTTTTCCAGCCGACGCTGTCACCCCCTTCTCATACAGCAGCCTCTGTCAGGGAGAAATGTGCCTTAAGACACATCTCCTATTCCGGCTATGTAACACTTGCCAAACTGCAGCAAACTTAACAGCAGCTGAGAACAAACGGAATGAGGAAGCGATAGGAAAATAAGATCGAATGAAATGTTTCCTAGAGTCAAATACAGTATGTTAAAGGAGAGCCTTGAGAGAAAACATTCAGGGGGAGAAGGTAAACACAACCATTAAGTTTCTAACTGAGACAGAGCGCACAGGGAATTTGGATTGTGCTTTTGTCTCCTGATCCACACACACACACACACACACACACACACACACACACACACACACACACACACACACACACACACACACACACACACACACACACACACACACACACACATACACACACCACCCTCCTTTCTCCTCTTCCCAATTCGGTCTTTGTTTTGTTTTGTTCCTTAGGGTGTTTTGATGGGGGACAAATTTTAAAATCCACCACTCAAGTATTTAATTTGAACCTGTGAAGATGAAACACAGCAAACCAGTCTGAAGTGATGAAACCCGTGTCGCCACATTTCGACGCTCCTTCGCTTCGGCAGCGCAAATCACCGCAGCATTGTACCGAAAAGCGGTCTTGAAAACGTAACCTTAATGTGCCCCGTCTATAAAGTTGCTGCCAAGAAAAACTTGACGAGATCCAAGACACAGTCTTTTTACTTTTGTCTGTAATGAATAAATAACAGCACAAATAAAACTTTGGGGAGTGGATTAAAAATAAAGAGGGCTGCTGGAGTACAGTCAGTCGTGTTCAATTAAGGCTTAATAACCAATGTTCTTTCTAAAGTTGGGGTAATTTGAAGCTCCCTGATGTTTTCATACAGGCCTTTTCTACTCATCTCCACATAAAAGGGGCAGTTCAGAAATTGTTGTCCCAAAGTAAGTTCTAAAAGAGCTTCAAATCATTAAGTATGAGTTTTCAAAGAGCTGCCGATTGAAAGCCAATGGGAAAGTCCTCACACTTTAATCTAGGATGTTAAAGAAAAAGATGAGGATCTTGAGCCTGGGCCTTTCAGATAAGTGAATATATTTAATTTTTGAAAGAATCACAGAGTTGGTGTCTTTGGTCCTCTTGCCTACTGGGACCAAGGCGTGAAGAAGTCAAAGTTTTTTTTTCTCCCCCTCCTTCTCCATCTCTCACCCTGCTGTACTCATAAAGAGGAATAGGCCCTGAAACCTCACTGGGCCTCTAAGTTGATTTATTTATCAGGTCTACTCTGCTCCCGAGTGATGGCTGTGTGTGATGGATACCCAGGGGTGGGTCTTTGCAGAGCAACCCCTCCACCCGCCGCCACCCCTCCTCCCACTCCTCTCCTCTTCCTCGCTCCCTCGCCGTGGCATCAGAGCTCACGCCTGACACCGGGCTTTCATCGCGGGGGCACGGCTCAGGCCCCTGTGCCTAATGAATGTCGAGCGGGGCTGCGTGCTGCTCGCTCGCTTCTGCATTCTTAAGAACGTGACTGACCAGGCCATTAAACGCAGACAGGTTAGGTTTTTGCATTCCCACAAGTCCTTCATCCCCCCTCGACACTGTGGCTCAGACGTGGCGCTGTGCTGTACGTCCTACCCATATGCCACAGCTGTTTGTTTAGCCTAGGGAGAACTCTCTGTCACCCTGCCAAAGCTGTACTCCAAGAGACTCCTGGAAACCACACTTGCATTACAACAACAAAAAAGAAACTCCCTCATTAACCTGATACAGTATGGAGAGAAAGACAGATAGACACAGAGCAGGTCCAAACACAATGAAAAAACTCTAAGTGTATAAGAAACAGTGGCACTCTTTCTCTGGAAAAACAACTTTTAGACCTCCTGCTGTCGAAAGCCCAGAAAAAGTCCTTTTGTTATTTGTTCCAAAATGGCTGCTGTTGGTAACAGAAAACACTTGTTTGTTGTTGTTTGGTTTTCGTCGCCGTGTTCCAACATGTTAACGGCGCGGGGACCCGCTGATAGAAAGAACATCTGGCTTTTGTGCATAGCTGAAAGAGCACACATATATTATACATGACGTTTCTGTACATCTGCCAAAGAGCCAGACTGTATGTTCCTCAATCAGTGCAAACACGTTCGGCACGCATAGTAACACATTCTTTTTGTGGTATTTACATCTAGCTGAGCTGCACAAACACTGTATCACACATAACTTTTTCAAAAATTCAAAAAATCCCATTGAGTTTATAGAGGAAATTGTTAAATCTGAACTCTTAGCTGGGTGCGTTTTGTGTGTGTTAAATATTGAGTTTTCCAATTAGGGAAATTCTGTGAGAAAACAGATGGATTGCCACTGGTGTTACAGGCAACACCTGAATTCTGTCAATAATTACACCATGCTCGGGTTGGGAGGTAAATTAGTTGAAACCATCGACTCTCTTGACATAATAAGCACCTCTGCTGAAAATAAACCTTTGTGCTACACTGTATTGTACTGTACTGAAGTGATGGTGAATTAACAAGTCCCCCAAATTATGCACGCCAGAACGTTTGCTAATCATATCACCTCTATCGCTGTTTAAAATCATGATGTTTTATAGTGTCACAGCGCTGTGCAGGTCTGATTAGGATTAGGAACAAAAACCTCTTGATTCAGGTAAAGGGATAGAACATTGTTTGGGATAAAATGAGACGTGGTGTGTTTTAAAGGTCCTACTTCATTAAAGTTATACAACCTTTGTCATGGCAACAGTAAACACCATAAAAATCGTAGTTACAGTTTTAAAAAAACTCAACTCACGGTAGAAAACATCACACTTGCATTGGGAAGTAGGAGGTGAACACTGGTCTCCTGCAACAAGGTCTACTAAGTCTACTTTTTGGAAGTTCAGGTCTAACCAGCCACCCAAGGCACCATAATATGGAAATTTGTCATCTTATATAGATGTCATATGAACTGCGTCACTTCTGCAAGTCATAATTACTACAGTCACTAGATAGCATCTGTCCCTAGGTTGTTTTTGGCGACTGAAATTATGACCTACCATGTCTTTTTTCTTGGGATTAGAGTCTCTAACTTAAACTACAGATCTGCAAGACATTGTTTCGTTTGCTTGTTAATTACCATTCACGGATGTGTACATGAATGAAGTGCAAAAAGAAAATAAATGTTAAACAATCCATGAAAACGCCCAAAACACAAAATTGTCCAGCTTTTACCTGTGTGCCAGCCATCTGAACACTCCACAGTAATTCCTTTGGGGTCTGTGTTGGTGAGGTCCACCATCTGTTTCATGACTGTTATGATGACAGGAACTCACTGTCTTTTCTACAGTAGCAGTAGGAAATCAAGACAGGTGTTATTTTCTGTAATAATCCATCGTGTTGGCATTTGCAAATACATGCAGGCAACATATCACTATTTTTATCAACATAATGAGGAAATGTTATTGGCAAACTGGTCACTGCTTTGCATTTCATAATTTGTTCCTATATTATCTGTTCTTGAAAACTAAGGTGTGATTAACATTTCCATGACATGAAAATTAAACTTTATTATAATTGTGCTTCATTTTCATTTCTCTGGTCATTGGTTCTATCAGTGACGATAACGTACTCAGCAAAGTATTGTTCTTGGAACGTGGTGACCTTGGTGAAGATAAGTCCAACAGGACAAGACACATGACAAGATGATCACACAGGTTCAAATCAAACCTCTATGTGAGCCAAATGTATCTGGAAGAGAAAACCAAGGCCATTCTAAACATCCATCCCAGTTTACAGACCGGTTCAACTTTAACCTAGAGTACTTACTGTGTACTTACATTTATGGACAAGTTACAATTATGGGTGTGATCACTTTCACTTTTGCCTCCAAAGGGGCAGCTAATCTGGCTAAATGATTGGCTTACTTAAGACCTGTCTGATCATCTAACCACCTGGGTTTCAGGCCTTGTTGGACTTCTTTGGACCTTGGACATACCAAGAAACCAGCAATCATTTTGGTGACCTAACCCTAACCCTAACTGATAGAAACAAGGACTCAAGTTGTTCATCTCGGGAGAGATTATAGCCTTATATTAATATTGAAAACACTGTCTTGAAACATGATATGGGACACCTTTTCAGATATTTAACCAAAACTACTACCTGTTCCAGACCTTACAGGATAGGTCTGTCTTAATATAATATTACATTACATGGGTACAAAGAGAGTTACAAGCTACTGTGATCACTTCTTGTCTCCTTACTGGCCATGAAGCAATGTCTTTGTATCCTAATGACATTTTAATGGATGGAGATGGTCTTAGTTCTACAAATGACTGGCAGGACTACAAATGCCCACTTAATCGAGCTTAATTTGGCGTGCTGAGACTTCATATAAGCTTAAAATTTCGAATGCATTTTTACACTGTAAAATTAGAGTGAAGTGGTGTTAGAAAAGGATGACTTTATGACCAGTGGAGAAATGATTACAGACACCAATAACTCTTTCAGTGTACAAATGACAAGTGAGTCCTTTACTGAGACAGACAGGCAACTCTTTTAAAACATGCTGAGCAAAGCAAATGACTTGAACATGAAGGTGTTCTGTAGGAGACAGGTGCAGCCGGAGATTCTATTCTGTACCCTGTAACCTAAACTTACACTACGTACAAATTCTAAATAGATATACGGTAAAGTACACCAAGTAATGCATCTCAGTGTTGGCTTACGGTCCAAAATATGTCACATTGTCTGCTGACATAATGCAACACACCTCTTGCCTCGTGTGTCACGTCTATTTGCTGTCAACTGGGGTGAATGTGTACTCAACATGTAGCATGATCCGCACTTGTGTTCTCACAGGAAAGTTTCACTGTTCCATGCCGTCTTATAGCCGTGAGAGTGATAATTGGGTAATGAGTAAATAAACAGCTGGAGCCCCTGTGTTTTGTCTCTTAAAGTAAAAAATAGTTAAACGCATGACTAAAACACACACTCACCCGCAGAGTCGCAAACACACACACACACACACCTCTCTGACGCTCCTTCCAACAACTGATCGTAAACTTGTCATAGAAGGAGCAGCTATTTGGGGGCCATCTTGTTGTGTGTGTGTGTGTGTGTGTGTGTGTGCGTGTGTTTGTCTCCCTGGCTGAACTGCAGGGAACAATGACAGGAAGGAAGCAGGCTGGAGGTGAGTGAGGTGTGAGAGCCCTAAGAGTGTGTATCCAAGCCCTAATTAACTCTCTGCTGCTTCCTCTCTCTCTCTCTGGCATTCCTGCCTTCCTGGGGCACATGCCAGTTACACGGGATGGTAGCGGTGTGTTTATGCATGTGTGTGTGTGTGTGTATTTGCAAGCGCCATAATATCACTGTCACCGCCGTTTGTTCCTCTCCCTCCCTCCCTCCCTCCTCCGTGTTCGCCTGGCACGCCTGCCCTCCTGTGTCAGGTTTTGTGAAGCGTCCCGAACCCACCGGATGGAGCATAATTACCCTCTGCTCGCCGTGAACCATTGTCCCCCCCCCCCCAAACAAGAGCTTTCTTAGACTGTATCCATAAACAAACCAGCACATACACACACTACCCTCCTCCTCCTCCTCTTATTCCTCCTCCTCCATGTGCCACCCACTCATTATGGGTGTTCTTCTCACTACAGACCTGGTCAGAGTGTGCCCCCGAGTCTGACAGCAGCTTTTTAATGACATCTCAACATCGTAAATGTTCTCTAACAATACTGTCTTGTATAGTAGGTTCTGACCCTCTTCTTTAACCAGGAAAGTCAGCTATAAGTACGACCTACGACAGGGGTGCTGCTGCTTCCTGGAAAAGTATAAGACTAAAAAACATAAATAAACGATTTATTTATCCCGAGGTGCACCAGTCGCCCAGCCCCTCATTTTGCTAAGCCCATTGCTTTAAGTAGCCTTGTCAGAACTTGATGCGAGCCATTAAAGGCAGTGATGATGCGCAACGGCACCCCCCACTCTGACAGCCGCACTGTCGCCGCCAAGCTGCAAAGCTTTAATACATGACTAGGAAGGCGTCCAAAGACCAGAGTAAATAAAGGAGGGAAAAGATGAAATGCATGCGACAGTGAGGCAGACAGCTGAACAAACGCAATGACTTAGAAAATGGGCCTAACAGCTCACTCTTCCCCCACTCTTTACACAATCAACCATGTAAATTATTGAGATATCATGAAAAATAAATAGTTCAATAAAAAAAGGCTCTGCCAAGTCCCAATTATGCAATTTAGCTGCATATATCAGTGTTTTTTCTTCCCTTCTTCTCGGTAATGAATGGAATGAAAAGGAGTATTGTTTATGTGGAAAAACAGTGGAGTTCTATCGGATAGCGGAGTAGCTCAGAGTATGGAGTACATCCAAAGCAAAGAGGGCTCAGACCACCACATAACACAGCTAGCTGCCAGCCTTTATCTCTCCGTCCAACAAGGTTATCTAAGAAATCAAATCAGGTGAACTTGACACGGCTCACTTCCAATCCGAGTCAGGGTAGCTCCGTGGCTGCAGCGGCACTATCTTTGAAGCATTAGCTGAATGAGTCCTGGAGAAGAGGGAGTGCAAAGGCAGTGTTAAATGTCCATTGTTTTAACGGTTTGAGGCTTTATCCCTGTGTTCTCCAGTGCTGCTTCCTCAAAGAGTAATGCCCTGGGAGTCCAGGCGCTTTGAGATGGGACTAGCCCTCTTCCTCTGGTCCTTACATGTGATCTCCTTGATTTTAATGAGGCCACATGGACCCCCTGTGATGTGCTTTGGAGGATGGGGAGAACCCGCGCTCGGCTCTGAGGCCGTGACGCTGGTTGAACACTAGTGACCCCTTCTCCCCCCCTCACCCCCCTCACCCCCCCCACCTCTCGTTTCAGCCCGGGCCTCTCGGGTGCTTCTAATGTTTTATTAACCAGGTTCACTGGTTCACACTCTTCTGAGGAAATACAACAGCCTGTCAATCATCCATCTGTATAAAGTGCACTGTGGCTTCACAATGGGGCCTGCCTGTATCACATGCACTAGATCGATAAGAAATCTTTTCTGACTGCTTTCACAGAGGATGTTGACAATGCCGCACCTGAATATTAAACAGACCTTGGGAGTCCTCTGTATACATTCAGCAACATAATGGCAGTAATTAAACTCACTAATTAGTCTTGTCATGTAAGCATGATGAAAATGTCTAATTATGCTTGTGGAGTGTATTCATAGCAGCAGCAGTGTCAGAACCATTAGGGAATTTTAGTTGGTGCGTATTGGTTGATTTTTGCGGGGCTAGCAGCATTAAAGGCCTAAAGATGAAGCAGCATCAACATTAAAATGGCTAAAATCAATGCTTTTATATTCACAATGAATCAAATGATTATATGATGCTGGTATAGAAGAGGCCATAGAGAATTATCAGCCGCCTCTGCAGCTCTCCTCAGATCTACAAAGTCTTTTAGTGTCTTTCAGCTCATCATTTTGGCTCTAAATTGTACTGTTTAGGCTCACTCTCATTGTTGATGATCTGGTGCACCTCTACAAGACTTTCTGGAGTGCAAGAACTTACAGCTTGCCATACAATTAATACAACTTGAAAATGACTAAATAAATAAATAAATAAATACATGTCTGGATTTCCACAATATTTGCAAGGTAATTCAGTCCCTTGAAGCAGAATCTATACTGGTTTTGGTGAATCTGGCACTTCCTCTTGCTCTACCATCAGGCCAATTTGACCACTTTTACACACAAAATGTAGCAGACAGATTGCATATGAAATTTGCTAAGCACATTTATGATGCTAAGGAGATAAATCCCTCTTCTTTTCTCCTCTAGCACCACCCTCATGACAGATTTTATTTTAAGTGCCACTAAGGCTCCAGGATTAGAAAATCGTGTTTGTTCCATTAAACATCGCAGCCTATAGAGGCCGCTAACATATTTAAAACCATGAGACTATCTTCCTGTTTGTGTGTGTGTGTGTGTGTGTATGTGTGTGCTTCAACGACTTGTGAGACAGGGAAAGAAGGCGTGTCAGTGTCACAGTATTGTGTATTGTAAGTGTGTCCCCTTTATTGTGTGTGTTCACACCAGCATTGGGAAATGGCACTGAGTCAGAGGTGACACTGTTGAAGGTGAGACAGGAAGACGGGGGTAAGACATGGAAGAGAGGGAGCGGGCCCAGGCAGGATCTAAGACAGGCCTGTCATGTCACCATGAGGCCCTGCACCTCCTCTGACACAGCTATATGCTGCTACATACCTAATTGTTACGATATTTACATTTTCACCTATATCATTGTACTCAAGTCAATTTATTTATAGAGAAAATTTAAAACAACAAAATGTGCTTTACAGAGACTGAGAAATATAATCAAATGAAAACACAGACATAGTTATGAGGATTAAGGAGAAAATTGATAAAGAGTAGAATCAAATAAATAAAAATGGGATTTAAATCCTAAAAAACAAAACAGCATTGCACAGAGAACAAATAATTAATAGAGAGAGAAAATCAATATATAAAATCAAACAAAACAGAGTGTGATGATGACTATTAAAAGGCTGAAGAAAAGAGGATGAATTGAGGAGGAGGATCTAATTATGAGAGATTTTAACTGGGAGAGTGGAATGAAGAGCAGTGATTGGTCAGGAGATCTGAAGGGGTCTGGTGGTAGAATAGGGGGGTGAGGAGTTCCGAAAGATATACTGGTGCACTTATGCACTGCTTTAAAAAGAAATAAAAGAATTTTGCATTTCCAGTAAAGGAGTGATGTGGTCTCTCTGTTTAGTTTCAATGAGGAGTCATACTGCTGCATTTTGAACCAGCTACAAGCAAGATTAAGCTATAAAGAGATAATTACAGCAGTCAGTGTGGGAGATAAACGTATGTACTATGGTGGATGGAAGATAGAAGACGCTTGTAATCACAACAAATTGTACAAATCCATCATTTCTGGAGCTTTGTGAATAATTATAAAAATTATACTTTTGTGAAGGAATTTATTGTCATTCACAAAATTTAAAGAAAATAATAATTCTGTTTTTGGACTTCTAAAACATTTTTTATTTAGCTAGTGTGGTTACATTCACATCCATGCTATTAAATCTAGAATATAACCTGACTAACCATTTAATAATAAAGAAGTGCCTGAAACAGCCTAACGCTATTGGTTGCATAATGGAAAATGTATGATGCAACATTTCTGGAGTTTGAGTCATACAGGAGACTTAAAGACCCTTTTTTGTGATGGTGCAATGACCAGGGGGATGGTTTGGTATTTTCTTGACCTTGACATTTTGGTACAGGTGAGAGGAGCGGCGCAAAGTCAGTTTTTGATATTTAGGTGGAAAATGGGTCTCAGAACCACATCTGTCTCTCCACTGAGAATGATTTTATCAACAGAAGCAAACTAAATACTTTCAGCAAGTGTGCAGCAATAATGCAATAATGACTCAAATATAAATCAAACACTGAAATAGCATTTAACATCATTGGTAAATCTGCATATTATCTGTGAATTAATATGTTGCGCACAGCTGCTACTGTATGAAATCCTTCACCTTCAGTTCAGTAAATCCCTGCAGCATCTGAAGGCAGTGGGACAGATCCGCTGTTAAATATGCATCCTCTGATTTGAGAAGTGATGTGTCAGAGAGCAGCGCCGTTACGCACAACCATCCACTGTTTTTTACCTCGATTAAGTCTCCTGAAAACGACCCTACGAGGCTTCTATAAAATAACCACACACACCTCTACACACACCACACTAGTCGGTTATGATTTTGTATTCTGAATCATAATGCGACCCTCGTGAGCTTCGCACAAACACACACATGAACGCAGAAGTCTGAGGAGAAGTCTATAAGAAACATCTGTTCCAGTCACGGCTTCTCTTTCTCAATTATACCAACATTTGAATCCACATAAGTCATTACCGTGAACCTGAGACAGCATTACCGAGCAGAGGTAGGGGCACACAACCTCAACACTTGTTGTGAATCTCATTTCATTTTGAAACTCACCTGCAACCATGAGGAATGGGTCAGCGGCTCTATTGCTGACAGTCTGTAACAGTCTTCTATTGCTATTCTAAGTAGATAAACATACACTTAAAGAAGCACTGAGAGTTAATGAGTTCAGCTCATGTCTCTCTTTCTGCCACCTTCACACAGTCGGGCTCTTGTTGGCCGTGTATCGCGCGTCATTGCATATGCATTTAGGGGCTCGCCTCAGCTTCCACTGCTGATAGCTTCTATTAAGTTAGAAAATGTGTGAAGCGGCCGACTGACAGATGTCTTTGTCAGTCCGAGGCCGTAAACACATCAGTACAAACGGAGCTGATTCCATTTTATTAAAAGAAAAAGACCTCATGACTTCACTCGAGATTTAATATTTTCATATATATGTATTATTCCCCCTTAAAGTATTTTTAAATTCAAAGAGCGAAGGTTGTTTTCTTTCTTGGATAACTACAGATGGGACTATTTTGGCACGGTGTATGTTATTTTTAGAATGTAGTATTGATATCTGATGGAGAGAAATAGCCAAAGAAAGTCAAACTAAGTAGAATTTACCACGTACCTTTAAGGACTCCGATAATGATCATAATCAGCCTTCATCATCATTATCATCATTTATCCAACAAGTGTAAAATCGCTAATGTTGTGATTAACCCCGACGTAATAAGGAAATGACAAAATATATATGATACACAATATCAAACTATAAGTGTGCAATCTAAAAACACAACCTAACATTAAAGAATTAAGGTTAGAGGAGATGAGCCAAGTAAAACTTCACAAAAATGTATCCTTAAGAGGCCATAATGTTCCTGATTTGTCTTATTTTTCTTTGAATAAATATTGCATAGAAAGTAAACAGATGAAGAAGACAGTAATGGCCAGAGCGGTGAGTTTACAATCTGTCTGCTTTTCAAATGGACCCTCAGTGGGAGCAGGGAAAAGGACTTTCTCTGTGATGCGTCCCACAATATTGTGGTGAAGGGCAGGCTCAGGAGAGGAAAGTGACATTTAGGAAGAGCTAAAACAATGGAACAGTAGTGCTTTAATGTCTCATAAGACGTCCTCTAAACATGGCTTTTCCATCTGAAAGCATCTCCATGCTGAGTCAAGTGCACTAACTGTGCATGAAAGAGCTCGTTCCCTCAGGACAAGGCTGCCTGATACCCGCAAGAATAAACTGGCCTTTAACTGTGAAGCTCCACACAGCACAAGATACACAGACTAAAGCTTCTCTGTGCCAAAGAGACAGAACAACATCGAACCAAGGCTACAAATCTGTGAAGACCCCACACTACACTATTACCTCTGCCAATAACATCTGAATAAAACAACCTGATGACTAATGTCAGAACTAAATCCTTGATTTCTCTTTTCTGCTGGTAATCACTCCTGTTATGATTTTCTATTTAACAAATGTAATGAGATAAATGAAAATAATGTAATTCAGATTAACTTCATCAAGTGATGTTTAACTTGCTACTAGTTAATAACAAGTGACAGGTAGTGGTTGTGAGTACATGTAAAGATAGGGGTTAAACATTTGAGAAAGCAACTTCTATACTAAATACAAATGTGTGATAGAAATTGGTTTCTTCAAATGGTTTGAAATGCAACATTGTTTCAATTGTATGGAAGTTTTTCTGACAGGGAAAGAAAATGAATGGATACAATGTTAAGAATGAATGTTAGGAGCCGTATAAGAACAAAAAGTAAAAAATACTCAAAATATGTAAAGTCAACAATGTGGCTAAATACTATTTATAAAATAAAATAAACAAACATCAACAAATCAAACATTGTCTCAATGTACCCTGAAAGGAGAGCATTGAACAAATAAACAATTAGAGATTTGAAAAAATATATATCATGGAATCTCTTTGTTTAACAAAATTGGATCTGAACTTTTGACTCATCAAAGTAGCCACCTTTAACTGAAATAACGTGGATGTAGTTGTGGCATTCTTTAGGGAAGTTAAATATTGTTCATTTTAAAGACTTAATTGCTGAAGAAAGCTGTAAGATGTCAATCTTACAGGTTTTCTCATTACTTCATCCCTTTTTGTACTAAAATGTATATTATTTTTCAGTTTTTGGGAATCTGAACTTCATTTTTTCCACCTGTGGCAGTTTATTGCTGACCTTTGTACCATGTGAGGTTATTGACTGGACTTGAAGCGCTTAAATTTCAGCAATAACTGAAAATGGGGGTGTTCTAAAACTTTTGACCGACAGTGTAGGAAGTCAAAGTTATGACATATTCAGTTAAGATTTTATTTGCACAAATATCTCACTGCACTAAATGATGCAAAAGGGTTACATTTTATGGACACTTAGTATGTCCACCAGGAAAATTAAAAAATATCATATACTCATGGTAAGTCTCAATTATAACGCACAAAATCAACATTTTGACTTTATAAACTAAAATTATAATATAAGTTAAGTGTGAGATACTAAGTCAAGATAGTGATTTTCACATATCACTGTACTATCTCACCATCTGACTTAGTAAGTGAATTTTTACTTACTTAAATTATGCAATATAGTTATATATATATATATATATACATATATATATATATTCATGGAAGCTCATTTCCTCTATGCAAAAAAAAAGGAAAACTGATGAATAGCTAAGAGAATAAATAAAAACGATGGTAAGTCAACATGATGTCTAAGTATGTATCATGACAAATTAAAAATACATTTTTACTTTTAAAGTAAAAATAAATCAAACATCAACAAGTCATTCACTTTTATCCTTCCTAACATTTCATTTATATTTATTCGTTTCCTGGCAGAACTGGACTTCCATACATTTGATAGTAATGTATATGAGGAGTATAAAAACAGTCTAGACTCCAGCAATCGGTCCACTTGACCTCTGAAATGTAAACTCTCTAAAAAGATTTGTTGCAATTTCTTTAGACATATATTCCACATTTGAAGTAACGCTTTCCAAGAATTGCCCTTTTCTCAAGGTAAGATTAAAATTTATGGAAAAGAGCGTCACCCCTACGCCCCGATGGGTAGCTCACAACAGTTTGGAACGGGCTGCTCAAGAAAACAAATATTTTTTTGCCAAGTGGCTGTGGTTGTGAAGTACATACGTCCCGCAGCTCTGATTTTACATCCTGTCACATTAATGATTCAAAGCACTCAATATAAATATTAAAAGTAATAGCTTCACTATTCAGCTATTACTCCATCATTCCCTGAAATCATCATAAAACATTCAGAGCCTTTTAGAAAATTTACACACTTGAATTTGATGGCAGGGAAAGGAGGCTGTCAGAGTGCGAGGTCCTGGAAGCTTAAATAATAGTGGAAAGCTGTTTATGGAACATGCTTTATTTATTCATTGTCTCAGAGTAAGGTCTTCAGTTTAGATGGAGAAGGAGAAACGAAGAGACAGAGGGAGGGTGAGACAGAGAGAAAGCAACAAAGAGAGGGAGAAAATCAAAGTAAGACCTATCTGGGGAAAAAAGCTGAAACATAACTCTTCCCACAGTGCAATAAAAGAGGGAAAAATGCAGAGTCCATGAGATTCTCGGTGCAAGGTCAATCAATGGAAGGACTCTGGGTCCAGGAGCAGCTAATGGATTGTGAAGACGCGTAGCAGGGTTATGAATTTTTAACCAGTTCCTCCTTCAGCCCCAGACCTCCATAAATCAATGACGACTTATTGGAGAAGATCAATTATGCAAACTTAAAAACATTTAATGACAGATAATGAAGAGGTCCCTGGAGGAGGGCCGGCAGGGTGGAACCTGACTCGTATCCGGGGGGGATCATCGGCGGAGCGGCGGCCATACCGGGGCTACTTAGCACAACTTTCAAGGCCGCAACTTAAACACCTCACTGACAGCTTATCGGCAGAGCCTCTGTGAGAAAACATGGGTGGAGGTTACTGATGTGGGCATTAAACCCAAAACTGAACTACGCAGTTTTAAGCATTACGATCTGGATCAGCGTGGCGATCCTTTAAAAAAAAAAAAAAAAAAAAAAAATCAGTTTAGGTTCAAGTTTTGATGTAGTTGTTAAATATTTTTTCCAAAGCAGAAGAAAGAGCTGCGACATTTTCCAAAGCTCATCATAAAAATGCCCTCAGGCCGCCCCCTGTGGTAGTAATCTCAAATCACTAAGCTCTAAACAATGTTAAGCACAAGCGCGCACATTAAAAGACTCTCTGCAAATCTGTCCCCTCCACTCACGTCGCGCACAGTGCCTGTGACCCTGTCACCGAATGCTTTTATGTAGTCTGTGTCCTTCGAACAATTCATGTTTAATGTATCAACTTCTTCTTTTCCTTGTCTAGCCATCCGCGCAGGCTGTTCAAAGATTGTACAGCAGCTTTAGTGCTTGTTATATCTCTATAGGAAGGTAATCATTTTTTTGGCTTTTTAAATTTTTGATATTAAGACACATTTAAACAGGTGTTTAGGATCAGGCAGGCATTAACTAGCGAGCCATTCGGGCGTCATAGATATGGCAACACTGAGGCTGAATCCGTACAATCCGAGAGACTATATGCAATTGTCGACTTTGCTCAAACTGTGTGCACACTGAATCACATGAGACGGAGAGGGAGGAAGGCAGATATAGCGGTGGTGGTGGTGGTGGTGGGGGGGGGGATCAAAGCGGATCTAAGCAAATGCATCATGGCTCAGGTCATTTGTGTTTATATCGCGGCAGGGAAATTCATTTTTTATTACTCTAGGTACTGTATCAATCCCATTGACAATTCTTTCCAGATGTTTCGGTGTATCCCAGGGGTGTCTGAGCGGCATCTACAGGCCCGGCGGAGAGACTTATAACCAAGCTCACATCTGTCCCTCTCGCCACTGTGTTGTTTTTTTTTCTTCTTTTCCTTTTTTTTTGTTTTTTCTATGGGAGAGCAACCTTTTCATCACTCTGACAGTGGAAGAGAAAGTGCTTTTTGACTGTACTGAATTCCTCTGTAAGTACGGTACATTCTGAAAAGTGTGTGTCTTTTATGAGTGACGTTTGGTTTGTTTCTCCCCCCCCATCCATAATGCCAGAAGGTCATTTTTCCCCCTCGTCTCTAGTGGTTGAAGGAGGTAAAGAGGCACTTAGCCACTGATGGGCTTACTTCAGACAGGCCTCACTTGTGATTTCTTTGCCCCATTTCCTCTCAATTTTCCAAATGTACCTCTGAGACATGTAGTCAGATAATTACATATCATTTAGAGTGACATTTCATTTACTCATTTGCTGTGTTATGGTGTCACATTTCCTTGTCGTGTATTAAATTCGAGCTTCTGGATACACTGTATTTTGTAAATCAATACTCATGCAGCAGTGATGCTTCTCTGATTTATACGGCTGTTTCTGTTTTTATATCAGAATTTGAGGAGATCAGAGTGGTTGTTGGTGCTGCCTGGGGATTATGTGATTAAAAAACTTTTTTTTTTTTTAGTTTCTAGTGGATGTCAAAAAAGAAAACTTCAACTTCAAGGGAGAAGAGGTGAGAAAACCCCTTAGAAGCCAGGAGATATTTGCGCTACCGTAAGTATCGTCATAACAATTAACAAAGAGGCGGTAAGGCTAAAAGGAAAGTGACTAAGTCTGTCTTCGGGTTTGTGCAGGTACATCTTCACGCTCTGCTGAGTCTCGTCCAGACAGGAGAGATGACCCAGAGTCAGGCCAAAATGTTTACTGGCAGATGTGTTTTAAAGGAGCTCTCCTTAGCTGGTCATGGCAGCGGAAAATACCCTGCTGTTCGGTGCATCTGCAATTCGCTGCTCTTCCCAATTCCACCTACAAAATCCTGACCTTTTAAAGAAATGATGGATGAGCTGGCCATGCTACTGTTTCTTCCCCTTTCTCATCTTTTTCTTTTCTTTCTTGTTTTTTCTCCATTCCATTGAAGATTGAAGCTCTGTCTATGTTAGGCTCTGAGGCAAATTCTGCCCCTCCTTTGCTCACTGTTTCAAATCACTTTAAAGTCTGATGCTGGCTTTGGCCAGAGCCCTTTGGCACTTGGCTTCTGTGCAGCGGTTCGCGTCAGGAGCTACGATTTGTGATTTGCAGATGACATGAGCAATGCCTCGCTTGTGGCTGTTGAGGTGGTTTTGCAAAGCAAAGTCAGTAATGTGCGATATGATGTGACTGTGGCTCTCCATCACCAGTACTGATAAACAGTTAGAAAAAAAAGAGTTTTCTGTTGGAATAATCACCACACTATTTAGAAAACTACATAGAAAGCACATACTGCTATGTGTGCTTTCTATGCAGTTAGGGTCATGTTTGCATTATTGTTTATTTCTATATTTCTATATATATTTATAACTATATTTA
This sequence comes from Scomber scombrus, assembly GCF_963691925.1. NCBI lineage: Eukaryota > Metazoa > Chordata > Actinopteri > Scombriformes > Scombridae > Scomber > Scomber scombrus. The sequence continues at coordinate 6,038,478 of NC_084977.1, read as the reverse complement.
TTCAAGTGCTGTGTTCACTGTATTTGCACACCTGCTTCAGTTATTGTGATGCTGTTAATAGTGTTTCATGTTGCCTCTGTAAATGTAATATTGTTGTGATAGAAATTGAATTTTGCAGTTAATATTAAGCTATTCTCCTAATGACTGATATCTGTGGTGATGCTCTTTCCTGTCTTTTACTGCTGATTCCCTATAGAGCGTCACATACAGTAAGAACAATACTGTGCAGATATGGCAAGAAAACGCTTCTTCCTCCAGCCTTGAATATTCACTATTTAATACCAAGTTATAAAAGTTATATCTTAAATATATCTTAAAACTAACATCCAGTGCTTCTTTTTTTTAAACTTCAATAGTATTTACAAATTAATAACAGCACCATCAGATATTACGTTGGCTGAGACTGGGTCTGAAATGATAATCTGTGTTTCCAAGCTCTTCTGACATTAAAAGCCTGAAGAAACTTCACACACCGATGAACCTCATCATCTCAGCGTGATGAAGCTCTCTCGTGCTCTGCAGGTCTTTCCATTCCACCAGCCCCTGATGCAGCTGCAGTTTGCAGCAGAAGCTCCAGCAAAAATGATACATCGGCTGTATTATTACTTTGTTTGCTTTATTGTACAAACATGCAGCACAAACCGCTGCCAGCGAGCTATAACAAATATGTGAATATAATACAGTAGTTGAACAGATGTAATGGCTAAATCCTCAATTTCAGACACTGCTGCTACAACAGAGGCCTTGTTTACAGGGCTTTGTACTCACATACATTGTTTTCTCTAATTCCTCTTTAACTGAATTCTTAAGGGAATAGTCCGGGAAGTTGGACGAGAAGATGGATAACACTCTTATAATTGTGTGATAAATACAGTCATGTCTCTTAGAAAATTACCTTCATATACAACTAAACTGCTACAGCAAATGTGTTAGAAATGTAACGTTGGCTGAATTATGTTTTCTCTCAATTTAAGGATTTAATTAAAGTATTTGGCAAATTGCAAAAATGCACCCTGACTTCCTTCAGAGCGTCAAATGTAGCGCTTAATTCATTTGAAAAAAACATTACCGGTAATAATCCAGTTAGCGATTATGTTTGCTACTACAATATAATTAGGAAGAAAATGTATATGAAGCTGCCACCAGTAGTCAGTTAGCTTAGCTTACCACAAGACTGGAAACAGCTAACCTGGCTGCCTGCCATTAATTGACGCATTACATCTCGTTAGCTTAAATATGAGATGCAACTGTTAGCTGTAAAACCACAACTTGATATTTTTCTGTTTTAACATGGTTTAAACTTAAGAAATATATTAATTGATGAATGATGAGTGATGGTAGGTGGATTTTGTTACATTGAGACAAAGCTAGGTAAGTTGTTTTGCTGTTTTGAGTCTTTATGCTAAACTAAGCTAACCTGATGCTAGCTGCAGCTTGATATCGCTGTACAGACGTGAGATTGGTATCAATATTTTCAAGTGTATTCCCTAACATGTCAACTATTTCTACATCAAAATGCCTGGCAATATATTATAGATATACATATGTTTTAAGATTTTAAATGGTAGAATCAATAGACTGCACAGTTTCTGATGATTGTCACTTTGTTCATTCCTCTCTCTTCATTTACATACTAACACTCTTTATATATGTAGACTTCAAACTTGATGTATATTGTTCAGTATTCTGGGAATTGAATCATATATCTTACTTTTGCCAACAGTCCTCCTGAGAATACAATATGCCCAGGGCATTGTTTAGTTTGAAAAATCCTCAACAAGAGCTTTGCTGGATTCTATTGGTCCCTCATTCAAAGATGGAATTGACAGAGTGTGTGAGCGAGAGAAAACACAAGAGAGAGAGAGAAAGCCTTGACGGCGTCCCAGACAGTAATTCCCCAGTGACTGTGTCCACTGATAATTTACTTTTCAGGAGGAGATGTGTTTACCAAGGGTTACAATTGATGTGCTAAAATATTGATAAGGGACATTTTATAAGCTTGGGAAGAGGTGGGACGATTGACCCCACACAAGGGCTGGGAGGGCAGATACTGTGTGCAGAGCCTGCTGATTGCTGCTATTACTGAACTGTGGACAAACACCATGTATGGTGGTGTGTATCCATACCACAGTTCATAGGTTAATACAGGATACACCATTTTCTCTCAATTTCAATGTAGGATAAAACATCAATGCCAACATGACAAATACATATGAATATTTTTAATCCCATTTTCAATACTGCTGCAACATAGAAAAAACCATCACCAGAAGGTTTGGGTTTATCTTAGGCTCTACTTCATCTAAATGCTGACAATGCTCACAGAATCTATCAGCTTCTTATATTTTTTGAAGTGCAAATGTGATGACATGGTATTATTGACGGCTTTTCCAGTGACACACGTGGCCTGGGGCTAGGTCAACAACAGTGGAGTCCTTCATTGTAATGCCTGCTCTACAGGGACCCTCGGACACATGCCTCTGCCCCTCAAGCCATTCTACAGCAGCAGAAGCCCACAATCCCTCACTGATGAGACGTAGACACTGCCTCCTTTCGCTTTTGTCCATTGGCCTTGTGGATTAGGAAGGTGTTACTCTGGCTGTCAGACAGGGTGAGCAATATTGACTTAAATAGCTTGACCCGGCTCACCCCTGATGGCTCTACCTTTTCACCCCAACCTCTGAACTCTCCCAGCCACTGCATCATTCCAGCGGCGCGTTCGCAGCCGAGCTGGAAGTTTGCCCGGCCTGCCCACCGGGTTGCCCCATGTCCAAATAAATTAAACCGCAGGAATGGAAGGCGAGAGTCGAAAAAGAAGAAAAGGACCCATGTCTCGACAGTTTAATTATCCGACTCAGCTTTTGAGGCCTTGAGAAACAGCAGGTTGGATTTGGTCTCCTTAATCCCAACCTGCCATAAACACGTCCCAGACCTCCGCTGGCTGACCCATGGAGGGAGGACTGAGTGGAGAGAGCGAGGAGGCTGACAGTGTCCCTGGCTTATCACCGAGAGGAACTTGGCCTTTTCTCACTATGATCCCTTTCTGACTGAATAGTTCTTTGTTATATTACAGTTACTGAAGAACTAACTGTGACATTACACTGCATTCATACCAGTATATTCCTCTTAATCAAACTGAAATCTCAATAGGTAGACACAACTAAAATATTATCTGTACACTGTACTAGGATCAAAAACAGAGAAAACAAGAGGATAGGGAATAAGTAAGTATTTACCAGTTCTTAACAGAATAAAGAAACACTATCATTGTACTCAGTAACAGAGTACAGTAATAGTGTTACTGGGTAGCACACCACAGGCTGACAGAGCAAGACAATGAAGTTAGTAGTTATATCCCCCCATGAAGAAAAAGACATACAAAACAACATTAAACACAGCATATTTTTATGTAAATTGGCTACGCCCAGGATGGACGGATGAATGTATCGTTATACAAGCCTGACCGATATATCGTCCAACTGATATTTTTGGCCGATATTGGCCTATCAATTGATGTTGAAGTCATCCGATATTTAAAAAAAAAAAGATCTATAGGCTGCATTGTATGTATATTTAATGCTTTTTCCTTATTCAAGTTAACATATTAAATTCCCAGTGAAGTTTACTGCTTTAGTGCGCTGATGTCATTTTATATTTATTCTCAAACTGTAAAATATCATGCCCCCATTACATATCTTTGTCACAAGTGTTTGTTAACCACATTTGGAAGAAAATGCGTGTTTATGTCTATAGAAGATTATCCGCTGATACTTTGATATCGGAACTTTTTTACTCCCTAATATCGGCATCGGCCAATCATGTAAATGCACATGTAATGCTTTGTAATGATTCCCAAACACAGCTATACAGTTTGAAGTGAAGGGTTTTAACATGAGAGATACCTAGTCTTATATTAACTTGTATAATATTGCCAATTTAACTCATAAAAACAGAGGAACACATGTGCTTGGGCCTGAATCTTCTAAATGTACTTGTTATAAAAATTCCTTTTCACTCCTAAAATCTTAATACATGTTAATGATGAGTGTGTTTTGATTTCATATTCAAGTAATTTTTTTGCTGACTGTGGCTTCAGGACACCATTAGTTCCAGTTTGTTCATGTGCAGGGGTTTACCATGTATATTTAATCCTTCTCTCACCTTATTAGAGGCATGATTTTATTGATTTCTTCCCGTTCCTTTCTCTTTCAGGGCCAACAGCTGCGTTCGCTGGGAAGCATTTAAAGAGGAGCCGATAATAAGCCGGAGTATCTTAGGGATGCCCTACAGAGAGTGAGCGCTGCAACTTTTGTCGCAGGCTGACAAGCTGTACAAGAACAGTATGCAGATAAAATACCATAGAGATGATCAAAACGTCCCGTCACGCTCCCCGCACATCCTCTGTTCTGTCAAGCTCAACAGCTCCACTGTGGGACGGTAATGTGGCGAGTATATGTCAACATGGTCAGATGAAAAACAAAAATAGCTCGGCGTGTACTCGCGGTGATAATGACACGTAAATTGGTGAGGCTTCTCTGTTGAAGGGCCGTCTTTTCCTTTACAAAACACAAGGGAGAGGGAAATTGTGACAGGATAAATTGGACATCCAAAGTGATATTAACACTGATTTACTTTTGAAGTCGCTGCATGTGCATGTGTAAAATCAGCTGACATAAAACAGACAAGACAAGGGATATCACAAGGAATATATACAGCATACATATAAATATATATATGATCCAGTGGTGATCATTTCTGTTCTTTTTAGAGATATACAAGGAGAGCGGTGGATCTAGGATGATGATGATGATGATGATGATGATGCCTACTGTGGTGATGTGGAAATTATCTGCAGTGCTCCCACAACTACTCACAATCTTCCTGATAGGTTGCATGTGTGGACAAGCACAGCTTTAGGGTCCAATAATTGTATCCTTGATGTGTCAAAACACAGTGTTCCTCCAGTATTGCGTGGAGACTGAGCCGTCGCGCTTTCCTGGTGAAAGGTAGAGTTTAGATTTGCCCCGGCTTGTGAAGGCCCTGGGTCTTTTTGTGCCATGAGCTAATTGTGTATATTATCACACATTTTTGGTCTCAGTCCAGTCCACAGCAGCGAAACAAGCAGGACGCCTATCAAAACCATTATTTCCAGGTGTGAAAAGCTGTCACCTTCCTATGTGTCACTTTCGTCTCTCTGCCTTGTCCCACTTACTGGCCCATTTTGCCCGGGCAGGTGAAATATGTGCCACCTGCCATTGCTTGCCTGTTTGGGCAGTGCGATTGATAGAACACATTCTCAGAGAAGGTGATGGTAACTGACAGGGTCTTTACATCATTCTGCATGGAAAAACGGGGCGATGACCATTAATCAATACTATTTTCACGCATCGAGCAGAAAAAGACAAGGCTGATTCTATTTCGGATAATGTGCCCTTTCCCTCCCTCATGCTACAGTAAACAAACAGAAGACAGAGAGAATTCAATTTCATCTTTTAGGAAAAAAAACTATTATTTTTTGCCACTTATGGATTGTCTGGGCAGCATTATGGTTACACACCACCGTAGGAGTGATAATTATCAAACCAGTAATACCTCGTCTAATGACAGCAAAAAACTTGTTTTGTGGTTATTTCCTGTCACAACACTTACTAACCAAGAATCCAGGCAATTTTATGCTACATTTCATCACTGACTGACCCATAAACCATGTGGTGAGTGCAGAGAGCTAACTGCCACACCCTGTTAAGTGAAGGCACGCACCATTGGGTGCCAACTTTCCAGTCAGACCACAATCTTGTATGCACAGTGCCACCCCCTACCTCCCCCCCCCCCCACTGTCTTTAAACCATTTACCAGCCTTGCTGACAGGCAGAGCCAGGAACACTCACTGATACTTCCTGGCAGGTCTCATCGCTAAAAAAAAAAAAAAAACTCACCTACCCTCAAAGAAACGCCATCAGTTTGCCTTTTAATTCCTCTTAGGAAAAAAAAAGCCTCATCTTTCTTTTTAAAAATCTAATGTTTGGGTAAAAGTGAGTGCCGCAGGAAGGAATTGCAATGCTGAGCAGAATCCAATCTGTTGATTAATCATCTAGCGTTACAGGCAAGATGACTTCCGCTCCAGCACACCGTTCATGGGAAAGCTTTTTTCATGCTTTATTTAACAGAGAGTCATTTTGATTAGTGTGGAAAGATACTTTGAGAGGCACAATGACTAAATCAGACCTGTCAGTGGCTTTTACTTACTCAGAGGATGATATTGACAAGACAGGCAAAGGCAGCCTGGAGGTGGCTACTTAGGACATAGCTACACTTGGAGACAGTTAACATACAGCATGTCCTTTTTTGTATATCACTGAGTTTATTCATTTACAAATAACAAAAACATTACTTTGCTCTTCATTGCATCGCCGGTTTAAAAGTGTTTTTTATGTATGACCACAGAGAGATTACTATTTCACTCACTTCTTTTATATTTTCATCACTTTTTCATCCTTGCAAAAAGCTTGAGGGAAAGGGGGGGGGACATCAACTTACACCCACCCTTAATATTTTGCCATTCCAACAATCAATCAATCCTCTAACCTCTACAAGAGGGCTCGACGTTTATGGGTTTTGCTCAGTCAGACGGCTTGACTGCTTGCTATCGATTCAAGCCCCAGCCTCAAATGTCAATACCACCTCTTTTGGGTTGTGTCACAAAAAAAAAAAATCATCTTCATTGATCACTGTGGTCGGTGAGCAGGTGGCTCGCTCTCTCTCTCTCTCTCTCTCTCTCTCTCTCTCTCTCAGTGTGCTATGACAATTGGAAACACCGGTTGGTACGCTGGCCAAAATCTTAGACAGGCAATTCATGGTCCAGTAGGTCACCTGTCAGCCGCCGACAACAGTTTTTGAAGACACATCTTCACTGACCTGTGGCCGCCATTAAGAGGAACGCTGTACACAAGCCCCCACCCCACCACCCCTCCACAACTCACATGCACAAAAAGCACACGCTCAACTCCCACTTCTGCCTCAGTTGAGACTTTTTGCAAGCTCTTGGTGTGTTTGGTACAAAAGCCGTCAAGACAAAGAGGATGAAAAGTGCTCGTTTGGTAGTGAAAGGTCAAGTGTGAGGTAAATGCTGGACAGATTGGAAGATTTTAACTCATCTACAAAAACAAGTCCATTTTTTAGTCTGAATTTCTGTCAGTTAATTTTAAGTGCAGCCAACAGAGGTAGAAATTCAAATGCCTGTTTTGAATTCATGCATAAATGAAAGATGACAACAGCACAGTTTTTTTTACAGCAATCTAAAATTTGAACATCTATAGTAGAACAAAAATTGCAAGCTATTACAAGCTATTATATTCATGTTGGCAGAGTCAGTGGAGCATTACAGGATGCACCGGACACACTTATTCTATTCTCTGCTTGATAATCCATTTAAATACGATGGGGATGAATTAAACATTCATTCTAAGCAAATATCATATTAACATAATCGTTGAATTACAAAACTAGATTCTGTATATTTCCCCCCAATATCAGTGTGACAGTGCTGCACATTTGTTACTTTAATTTGTGGAAAAATGGTTTAAGGTTGACCTGACAAAACAAGACTATAAACATAGCAAAATGCTAAATATTCATTCATCAGTAAAAGTACAGTTTTAAACAGTTTTGCATTTATTTTTTCCCATTGGAGTGAAATAAAAGATGTTTTTATGTTACGCATTTCTTTATAGAAAAACTAGAGGCCATTAAAAACAATAAATGCAATTTTTCTAGAACTAGATGAAGTTTTAGTCTAGTCTCCATCCTATCTATCTATCTATCTATCTATCTAGTTATGTCAATGATGATGGCCCAAGATGAAAAGTTGGGAATGTCTGATGTGGTAAAAATTCATCCTGAGGAGAACATGAATATAAAATTACATTTCATGACATTAAATCCAATAGTCGTCAAGACATTAACCTCAAAATAACAAAAGTCAACCTCATGGTGACACCAGAAGAGAAGTCTAGGGGACCATTAGGATTCATCTTCTGGGAATCATGAATAATTGCACCAAATTTCAACCTGTCTGATAGTTGTTGGGATACTTCAGTCAAAGGTTGACATTGTTGAGTCACACCACCAAACTCAGAACAGGCTTATGAGACAAGAATACTTCAGGCTTTTGTCGAGCCTTTGAATATATAGTGGACACACTTTCAGACATTCAAATACAATGGCATACACAATATAAAGCACTATATACTGTTGTAAATAAGGAGTGATTTTGGACACCGCACAGCACCCTGAGGATTGTTCTCACTGTAGAAAGCCAGTGCCAGCACTTTCTCCAACATGATATCACAGCTTACAGTAAACATGCCCTACTCAACAGTTGAGAAAACCTTTAAAAGGTAAAAAGAAATCCCTAGAATGAGGAACTTGGTCACGGAAGCTAAATAAGTTGAAAAAGGAGGGATCAAAATGTCAATGTAGTACCTCTCTCAGGGTTGCCGTACAGTATATTCTCATTAACGTAGCTAAGCCGCTAGAAGAGTATCACACAATCAACAGCCCACGTTACCAGCATCAGCATTATTTGGTGATGTTTCCTTCTCGGGGTGTTGGCCAAGTTCTCCCACTTCACGCTTGAAAAAGGCAGAGACGGGAGACAAAGAGCCTCCTCTTCCTAATCATCACGATAAACGATGAAAGCACTTTTCCTTTCCAAGTGTCATTCTCTCATGGAGAAAATCTTTTCCACTTTAGATTGGGGTGTTTGAAGTCACTCTCTGTCTTCTTGTCTCATTAAACATAAAAGAATGAAATAAAATTCAAATGAACTGTTTACCCTGTTACTTTAAAATGTGTAATTTACCCTCACTCTGCGAAACAACTCACAATTACAGTGGGTTGGCTCTCCCACATCCGTTTAGTGTTTTTTCTATAACAAACCCCTATTAATCATTTCAGAGATCAAAGTGACACTGCAGAAGAATTTTAAATATTTAAATCTGCACTATTCAAATCTTATATCAGATCAAAGAATTTTGCTTTAATTTCGCGAGGCACATTGCCAGTAGATACAGAGACATGCACAGAGATGCACACAAACTCCAATTAAATATTGCAAATTTCAGTAAATCTCCATACTATTTTCATATCTGAGCACGCCTCACACTGGGTGCAACTGAGCTGCCGAGGTAATTGATTGGTCGGTCCTCAGATGTTATGTGGGTGACAAAAAACTTTAAAGTACATGTCATTTATGATGGGATATGTTTCAGGGGGTAGCGAGGCACAAACATATATAATGTGTTTAATGAGAAAGGTCTCAATATGAATTGTGTAGATTAATAAGGCGCCGTTAGATTGATATGCAGACTCAGTCACTCCTTTTGGAATCTGACCATGACATACGCTAGCGCCGGGGTGTCAAACTAATTTTTTAGTTGAAGGGTCACATACCAACCAATATGATCTCAAGTGGGCCAAACCAGTAAATCTATTGCATAATAATCTATAATAAAATATATCATGTAATATCCTGAGCAGCTGCCAGTTTCAGTCATTCAGGTGTTTGTGTGTGAACCTCATCATAGAAAAAGCTTGTTCACAATAAATAAGTCTCTGCAGCTATGGTTTTCAATTTGGGGTTACCCTGGTAACAGATACTGATAAAATGTGTCCAAGCCCACCCAGGCAAATTTTACTATCAAATCTGACCTTTGATATCAGACCAACCACTACAGCCTCCATTCCGGGGATCAATCACACATATTTACACAATATATATTGTTAATTACTATAGTTTGCAATCACTCTGACCTATTTCACTACTTTTTTTGAGTTAGTGCCATGACTAAACTAAGCAACCACATTCCTTATTTATACATTCACTATCTGAGTGATTCTCCAGTATAGCTGCACTAGCACCATAGGTGTAGTTAGGGGGTGCAGGGGGTCAAAATCCCCAAATCATTTTAATAATTTAATCAATCATAAATCTGTTGAAGTCACTTTTTCTGAACAGGCTTCAACCAGCTGCTGACTGTATCTGAGTGACTTTATAACAATTGTGATTAAGAATGAAACTTTTGAAGACATTTTAGTTGGGGCAGTGTTACAGAGTGAAATGCACTTTAAAATCATATCTATCATATTTTTGTTTTCCCTATGATCTAATGCATTATTGTTACTTATTTATTCGTTTCTATGTGCATTGCTTTTGGAAAATAGTTAATAAGAACCAAAATAAATCATTAGTACTACTATTAATGTCTATTAAGTAGTCATACAATGCAGTAAAATAGTAAAACTAAATGTTAAAAACGGCCCTGGCTCTGGGTGCTCTGGACTTAGCCCCAGATCTTGTCAACTCCTATATCCGCCCTGTAAAAGAAATGTCTCATTTTATTTTGCTGAGTTGCTATCATGTTATTTAAACCTGTCAATTGACTGTAAAGGCTTCTCTGGACGACATCACCAGGAGAGATCAGTCATTTCTATTTCATCTGCACACATCAGAATGAGTGTAATATAATGAGTCATATGTACAATAAGGGCTAACTCTAAAGTTAAAATTCAACTTCTGCTTCTTATACAGCTGAAAAAACAGGCACAATGGACACATAGTATTTTACAAAAAGACAAAGAACTAATCTGGACATCTGGAGTCTTTTTTCTTCCTTTTTTGTGGATTGCCTGGATGTTGTAAAGGAAATAAGGTATTTATTTGGCATGCAAACTGTTAAAAAGGTCTGAATGAAGTCACAAACCTATAAATCTCACGGCTACAGGCAAAGACAAAGGAAAGGGAGATTATACAGCAAGTCTACAGTCAATGTATTGAGTCATACACTGTTCATACATCATGTGAGGGTAAAAAAAACAACAAAAACTACAACGGCAACAGTTACTCCCGGACAACAGATACAACCCCGGCTGTTATAATATAGGCATCACATTATTCATCCATTCATTATTTATTTGTTCCCGCTCATGGTAATGCACACAAACCAAATAAATAGCGATCCACGATCAAAAAAACACAACTCAATTTACACATCCTGTATCCGAAAACGAGCAGAGGGAAGGAAATCTTATTTTGCCCGCTGCCCCTCTCTCACATCATAAATAAAGCATAGCATCAGATCGTATATCAATTACAGTTACTTAACAACCGATAGTTACGGTAACATGAGGAAAAAGAAGAATGAAAAGCCAAACAATAGTTCACCATCTACTAAAGAAACCAATTAACTGATAACTTCATACGGTCTAATTATTCTTTTCTTTATAGCTGAAAGATATTTAAACAACACTTTAAGTCATTCTGTAGAGAATTCCACAGTTTGATGCCAACAACTGAAATACACATCTACTTTTAAAGTAGTTCACGCACACTGATGATTAAAAATTAAATGTCTTTCTATTGTGTTCGTCTTTTTGAACTAAAAATTAAACAACTTTTGTAAATTTGATGGTAATATTCTGCTTTTGGCCCCATAAATAACTAATAATGCCTGTAATTCAACTAAATAAGTTCCTGACTTAATAAACAGACTGTTGGTTTGTTCTCTTCAATCCACTTTATGATTTATTAATGCTATTCATGTCTGTAATATTAATAAATGGCTTTATGTTGCTCATGTATGTGTTGCCCTACACTTCCACACAGTAATTAAAATAGGGAAAAGTAATAATAACCATCCATCCATCCAATGTCATTAAACCATCTAGAGTACAGCTTAAACAATTAGATGGGTTAACATTTAGTTGATTCTGTAATTCTGTTGATTTGTTTTGTTTATTTCTTCTTACATCCATCAATCCACCCATCCATCCATCCATCCATTCACCCATCCATCCATCCATCCATCCATCCATCCATCCATTCACCCATCCATCCATCCATCCATCCATCCATCCACCCACCCATCCATCCATCCATCCATCCATCCATCCACCCATCCATCCATCACTATGTATGAAGAGTGCTATACAAATAAAGTCTGATTGATTGATTGATTCTATAGTATTTGAAGGAGGGATCATTTTAACTAGATTAACTAGGTGAACTTAGAAAAACCATTAGACAAATGATTTATTATCCCTTACATACTGTTAATATGTCATAAAGTGAAAATGTCAAGAACTATGGGGTTTAATGTATAACCATTAGATCTGCCAGTTTTTACTGCTACATCATAAAAAGAAATCCTCATAATTCTCACTTTGTTGATGTTGATGTGCAGGTCTAAGAGTTTGCAACAATAAAACATACACTGGGGGTCTTTCCAGCTAAAAGTTGAAGTTCTGTAGTGTGTCCTTGTTATGCATTCTCACAAATACACAATACATGACACAAGTGTTGTCTGATGCATAAGTCATTTATCATAAGGCGCAATGTATAAATTCTCCACATTCACATCTGGGACAATGAATTAAATATTGGACTGTTGTGTACACACTGGAGGAGAGTACATACTTCATCAATACATTTAAAGGAACCAACTTGACTATAGTTATGGTCTCTCTGAGAGGCTGCTGTCTGTGGTGCTGAACTTTAATGCTGCCTGTGCTGACACATCCATCTGAATTACATGGATAAAGTATGTCATGGTTTTCCATTTACGTTAATGTTATTTTTCCTCACTCTGTCTCTGTCTCTCAGATAGTAGTTTAGATGTTTTCTGTTCTCCTTTCTGTGGTTAACTGAAAAAAGTTGTATTGGCACTGAGACAAGTTCCACTGGAAAATAAAATCCATTATAACCTTGCAATCTAATTATCTTCATTTTTTTTATATCACTTGCATTATGATGTGTTTTTCAATGTCAAGATTAAAATATTCAATTTCATTTTATTTTATTAAGCGCCCTCTCATCATACTCTTCTCATGATGACAGCATGGTGAGACCAGCCGATCATCTCAGGTGGATCATCCCTGAACATATCCGAGCAAATTTCCAATTTTTTTGTTTTTTGGATAAACTGACCACATATTGGAAATCTACAAAAAAAATATTAAAACTTGATGAAGTGACATTTTAACAGTCTTGGCACAAGAGTTCAAACGGTCTGGCTCAAAATCTCCACCAAATTCTCAGCCACTGCCTTAAGGTACCAATCATCGAACTGCAAGGCATACTGGGTAATGTAGTCTCTCCCTCAAACACCTCCTCTTTACACCAAAATAGTGACAGAGAGTTGAAACTGAAAACCAGAGACACTGAAAAAACTAACAGCATAAAAAAACTAAACAAAAGCAGACATGAATTGAAAATCTGAAGGTTGACAGTAAAAAAACACATCATAATGCAAAATACATCAACAAAAAATAAGTTAATAAGAACTTTTTTGAATGCCTGTTTTAATTTAATTAATTTCTATACCAGTTTTTCCTTTTTTCCAATTTTGTTTTCAATGCCAAAATGTACCTGTCACTTTTCTTGCGCCATTGGACCCTCATATACCTGACTGAGTTTAGGGGCTCATCCATCACACCTTCACCTCTGCACTCTCCCCTCTTTATTGTGTCAGCAGTTTGGTTGGGAGAATCTTTGGCCTTGGGGTGATCAGCTGCTCCCAGACACTGGTAATATTTAACAGAGTGCACTAATACTGCAAAAAAGGGTGAAATAATTATCGAATAATAGAAAACGACAGTTGTACGCTGCACTCAGCTCTGTCTTGCAAAAGAAAAAGAAGAGGAGTATAATATACGATACAATTGGTTCAATCGAAATATATAACCTTGTCTAATTAGACTGTGACACTCTATGCCTCGCCAAGTAATTGCTGTTGTGTCCCTGTCAAGCTGTCTCATTATCAGCGCACATTGGATGGATCTCTCCCAATCAGATTACCACTGAGTGATCAAACTTCTCAGAAGACAGCCCGGGAAGCCTGGCAGGTGGAATACCTCCATTTTACTGGAAAACGCGGCCATGCAAATCAGTCAGCTGTGTGCACGACGCTCGAAAGGAGTTCCTTGTGAAAATTGCATCGGAGAAAATTTTCGAAATAACGGAACGGCGTGACACCTCTTTGAAAAATTGCAAAAGTGAGCTGATGGATGCGTGCCACCGAAAGCTCTCATTGCGGTTGGGGCTAATACCGCGTCTTTGACTGCAATCCTTTCTTGATGTTATCGGTTCATCTTCCTCTATTGTGCTTTTTTTTCATCCTTTTCGGAACGGGAGAAAACATTTTCCCTGTGGATTGGAAGGTTTTCATGAGCAGGCAGATGGAGAAAATATTGTTGACATTAAACTGTTTCTCTTTAAGGGAATTGTTGTGACAAGGTGGAGCTCCCATCACTCGAAATAGCAGCTGTGTGCTGTTTACAAAGGGGGCCCTAAGCAATGTTTGTTTCCACTGAAACGGTGGCAACTTTTTCTGTCTTTGTAATGAAGAAGCTTCTGGCATTATATGTTTGCTTTCTCATCTACTGTCATCGTATTACAATATTTTTTTTGCAGCAACAGTGTTACAAACTATTACAACTTCTGCTGTTGTTATGATGTTTTTTAATTACTACCACAATCCTCCTGTTCTTCTTTATATTCTCATTCTTGTTAGCGTGTAGGATGATGTATATGTGTGTGTGTGTGTGGGTGTGTGTGCAGATATACAGTTTATCCCGGAGTTTTTTTTCAAGGCGGTTAAAACACAAACTTGGGTTACTTGATCGACCCCTCGGGAGGAGCCGCAATGATTTGTCAGCGTGAAGTCTCAGGCGGGAAGTCGAATCAATGAACCGGCCTGGGCTCTTAATTACTGCTCCTTTTGCCACCGTAAGAAGAAATCAATTATGTCAAGTATTCAAAGCGAGAGGCGAGGCTGCGGTGCACTACACAAAGCAGACACACTTCATAGAACCCCCGAGTCACATCACTATACTACAAAAGCCCTCCAACCTAGTTAACACAGTTCCTTTCCACTCCACGGCGCCGCTCATTCCAGCAGCTACAGCCCCATTCAAAGGTGTTGTTATAATGACGACAGCGTAATTGAAAGTGACAACAAAAGGAAAAGGATGAATGTAAAAACTATCAGTCAAGGGGGAAGATGTCTCAAGTATGATGTATTGATTTAATAATGGAAATTGAGAATAATATTACCTTTCAGACATGATGCAGTGACACAGACCTTCTGAACAGTGTAGTCACAGCGCTCGCTTGGAAGTCAGGCATTAGAATTAGAGGAGAGGAGAGAGTACATGCCTGCTGTTATATTAACTTCTTTTTTTTAAAAAGATGTTGTAATAAAGAGTTTGTATGCTTACCTCTAAAAGTAACTGTTGTGTATTTTCTCAATATAACCATGAAAAACCTCAATAATGTAACTTTGAGTGTATATTGTACTGCAAGGTGAAATATTGTGGCAAAAGAAAGAATTACATCGTCACATAAATATTTTACTCATTGCAAGATACATGAAGGTACAACATGTTCTCATATGAACCCAGAAAATGTAATTTGGGCAACATTACATTTCCCTCAAAATGCCTTTACTGTTGCAATGTAGAAGTGTATGAATAGAAATGAATGATAATGAATAATATGTCTTCTGTTAAGATATTGTTAGTTAAAGCAGAGACACTGGGAAGGCTTTGTCTCTGTACAATTACAGGAATATGGGTTGATGGCATTGCTAATTCTGTTGTATTAAAATTCTGAAAGAATGTATTTTTAATATTCATTTACCATATGATAATTGTATTTATTATTTTGTAATGTTACTGTTTATTGTGTCCTCTCTTCATTCTTGACATATACCTGGAAAGGCAAAGAGAGCATGTATGTAAAAGAATATAAGGAAGAAATTGTCTCTGATGCTGTTTCTTGCAATACATTGTTAGCCTTACTACACTTGCTCTGAACTCATCTTCTAAAATACATTGTAGGACAGTTGTAGAGTGCCTTTACTCATCACTGTGCTCACAGTGTAGTCTCAAATACAACAAACCTCTTTCCTTAGTCTCAGGTAAATCTTCACTGCATACTTTGTTCTTGCATGCTTTACTTTACCATTAGCATTCCCAGAGGAACTCTTTCATTATCTGTCTCCCGAGTGGACCTCCAAATGTAAAATGAATGGTGTACATATAAAATAATAAAGTCACCCTGCTGGTCATACAAAAAACTGGATTTAAAGTTTTACTTCAGCTCTCTGCAGTCAAATTATGTTCAATGGCTCAGCTGGGCTAAATTTCTTTTCTCTTCCTTATTAAAATTGCCTGTCTGATGGCTACTTTGCGGGCTTTCCTATGGCAGATAATGAAATTTTCATGACCAGTGAACTATTCCGCTTTCACATTAGGGCCCCGCAACGCTGAAACTGAAAGCACATGATGTGCATATCATCCATCCTCATTAATGTATGCATCGGTCCATCCAAGTCAGCTCTATCTTTCACGCTACAACACAATCCACCATAAAGGAAGAGCATATGCTATACACTTGTAATGGGATCCCATTGTCTGTTATGTTCTCTGTGCTTCCAACAGGCTTTGGTTTGAGAGCAAGACACCAGTTTTTTGTCAGTAGTTGCACTCAGACATGAGCTGGATGATTCTTAGTGCTGGTACTTTATAAATCGCATGTGAACATCACATTCATTTGTCCCCCTCCACTCCTTGACTGGTATAGTTGTGGTGAGCAACCAACACGTTAATGCATCGAAGTCTATATTACAACTGTGAATTATTGCACGGGCACTGTATGTTTCATAAAATGTTATTTAAACAGAAATAAATACTGTATTTGTTGAGGACTATTTTCAGCGGTGGATTAATACACATTTGGTGCTTCAGAGAGAATTTACAGGAGCAATACAAAGGAATATCAGGCTTTAACTACACAGACAAGATGTATTAGTAGGATCAATATACTGCTGGTTTTAGAGTGGATGGTTTGGTGACAGTAAGAAAAGTATAGAACTTCACCAGTCTTATCTTTTAAAGCTAAGTCGGGATACCACGAGCGCTACAAGCTAACGGCTCTACCATAAAATATCATAAAAAGGTTCTTGTCTAGAATGTGGAACCATTGGTGTTATAGCCTGAATGCACATGTCTGATTGTTGTGGAATGACTATGTATTTATTCTCATGAGCTGTGTGTGTCAGCTGAGGATTGAATCTGTTCCATTAAAAAAATACAACAACATACATGAGGTAGGTAATTAAATACTATAAATACAGTATATATGGTAGCTGACTGAAAAGAGCAATTCAGAGAAAATAGTCTTCTACTACAGTATATAACTACAATCTCAGTTTTAATTAGTGCTGACTCTTACATTGAATATTTCCCTCTATACGCACATGTTACAGCAAGAGTCTCTATGGAGAAAAATCACTCACAGTACCAGGACATGCCATGTAAGCAGTGCTAACTACAAGATAACATGTGACTTGACAACTGTGTTAACACAACCGGCACAGTGTATGTTATCACGAACTGGACTGAACTGGACCACCTGGTATTCACAGCTACATGCATTAACAGGTACATTATCGTGTTCAGTAATGAGTCAGTGCCAACACAGATAAGAGTGAGATATTCTAACAGCATTAATGACAACAGACTGCACTCAATCCTAAAGGAATCATTTATATGCCGAACATGAAAAAGTATCTTGAATTAACAATGTAAATGTATTATTAGCATGTTAGAAACAATTGAGTGTAAGGGAAAATAGCATGACTTGTTACATTAATTGAATTAGCAGGTCTGTTAATCATGCATAAATAGTGAGTGCACTCTAAGGACAACAAGTGAAATCAAGGTAGTGATTCTCTTTGTTGTCATTTCCTTTTAGAGGGAGCTTTATCAACCAGGCCCTGCTCTCATTTTTTCACTTCAGCCTCTCTCATTAGCAGTTTACACGTGTTCTACATCGGTTCATTTACAGTAGGAATGTTAAGTCTCAGGTTAAATCCAGCTTGTAGAATTTTTACATATTTTGAGGTCATCTTAAAAATGTTTTTCATACATATTCATTATGACAATTATGATATTTGTGTATCAGTCTATTCCTTTTCACAACTGGCATTTAAAAAACAAAGATGTTACTAATAGCAATAATGATAGCTCTGTTCTATTCAAGCGTCCCAGAAAGCTATGACTGTGATGAATACTAAAAGGATCCTAACAGCAGTCTATATGACATTGTCCACATATTTTTACATCTAGACTGACATGAATATTTGCATATTGATTTTAATGACCCCATCACCTTTCCTCTAGCACCAACAACTGGGCAAAATTCCCACTTAAGCACAATACATTTAAAAATCAATGAGGCAAATTGCCATCTTCGTTACACAGAATGCTGGGTTTGTTACATAAGGTATATGGAACAACTTGAACCACACTTATATGGAGTTTGGTGACCTCGACCTGAGCAATTGATATGAAAGGCCTCAGTTTCTACAAGCACCAGCTGATCTGATTACACATGTTCTTTGGGAAATAACTTGCCAGACCTTGTCATATGTCATTGTACGATACTGTGCAAAAGTTTTAGGCGCCTCCTAAATCCACAATATAACAAATCCACAATTTAACACCATTGTGGAGGCATCTCAGCTTGATGACAAAGATCCCAAACATTAATCCAGAGTTATAAAGAACTATCTTCAGCAACAACAAGAAGAAGAAGAAGTCCTGCAGCAGATAGTTTGGCCCCTCACAGAGCCCTGATCCCAACATCAAGGAGTCAGTCTGGGATTACATGAAGAAGAAGATGCAGCTGGGACGCCGAAATACACAAAAGGACTGTTGCAATTTCTCCACGATGCAGAAACAACCAACCTATCAAGCACCAGAAAAACTATGTGAAGGTTCACCCAAGGAGAATTGTGTGCTCCCACCAAATACTGATCTCATTTAGGTTTCTTCTCTTAACTCTCTTAATATGTTCGTACAATCTTCTCTTTACTTTTAATGCCTAAAATTGTTGATACACTGTATGTATAATTAGAAGTAATAGACCCTTTCTAATAGCAGATCATTTTAATTATCACAGCAGAATATGAACAGCTGTAGTCTACTGTAACTAATACCACTAATGACTCAAGTGTCCCTGGTACTGCAGTCCTTATTGACAACACAAACTACACCTGTGGTTTTCTTGCTATGGCATGCCAAAACATCTGCCGTAAAACACTCCTTATCGACTATAGTGCACTATATTTACTGTCTGGAGTACTATTTGATTGACCGAATTCCCAGTATGAGATGTGTGCACCCATAATACGTACACTTCTTTCTGCTAACAATCCACATTGCAATGCGTAACTTTCACAACATTACACCTGTCAAGGATGGTGCAAAAATAATGATGGCCCAAAATTCTAAATGTACTGCTCACTGTACAGTAGAGTAAACTACATTGTGTCTATTATAGAGGGTGTATTGAATGGGTAAACTAGGTAATAGCACAGGTCTATTGTGACTTGTTAAACAGGGGTGTGACTAGTAACACAAATAGTAGTTTGATTCCATTAGAAAACATGCCAGGGCCTTCATATTTCTAGCTGACTGACATGGTTAACTCATTATTATTATTATATAGATGTTATTAGTTGCATCCGTATGGTTACAAGTTCTACAGTTTAAAGGTTTGGCTCAGTGTGTGTCCTCCAGATAAGACAGATTAGACTGACTAGAAACAGATAAAATGTCTCTAATGAAATCAAATCATGGCAGAAATGACAGTGCGCAAACTATCCGAGTCTCAATTGTGCTTCTTTAAATGTTTTCACAGATATTCAGTAATACCTCAGCACACATACAGAGATTGGGGTATAGAGCAATATATTCATCATTAATGAAAATTTGAGTCTTTTATTTCTGCTTCTTTCAGTTAGTTTTGCTGTCAGTCACCCAAAGCTGCACTTGACTGAGTTATTTAAGCATTTCCATCATACATTTTTTTTTAGGATAATTACATTTCTGTAATCCAACAGTTGATCTTGGCCACTGTCATTGATGGACAACTGATTTTGGTATTACAGTAAACCGTCATATACCTGTCTTATACCAGTATACCTTCATATCCTGGTATCCTGACCTGCATACTAAGGGTCATATAGATGAGGGAGACCATCTTTACCACTAATATTAGATCCACTAATAATTCATTTGAACTCATCTCTGTGGTAAAGTGGTATATGGTGAAATATACAACTGAGGTGTGTTTAATTTTAGGATTTCAAGAAGCAACCTGTGGTACATAAATGTGATTATTACTCGATAACCAAGCAATAAATAAATGAAAGGAACTGTTGATAACAATATTATGAGTAAAAGTGTGCATTTAATATGATTATATTCAACTTGAAAGCAGAAAGCAAATTATTGAGACAAGCTGTTTTCATGCAACATTAGCATAACAACTCATTCATTCACTCATTATTCAGTTTAGTAAAGGTTCTCCTCTATTCAAGATCACATCGATTTAATGAGCAGACGGTTTGAAGCATATTTCTTCCATTTAGGTATTATAAATGTACATCAAGCTCTTCCTCCAGTGTTTTTGTCGAAGGATTTTTCATGCTATTGTTTCCCCCCATGCAGAAAAGAAATAAATAACTAAAAAGGGTGGCTTTAAGCTTCAGACCCTCAATCACACACAGCTCCTCTTTCGTCCCCACACAGTGCCCATGGCATGCCCTGACTTGCTTTCTCACTGACTTCCACCAAACAGTGAAGGCCAGGGCCAAAATAATTTGTATCTGTTCAATAAAACATTAAAGACCATGATGCCATGTCCTGCTCTCTTTCCCTCTCCCTCTCCCCTTCTCCCCGGCTCTCAAAGGTCTTGTTAATGTTTCAAAACTGCACATAAGACAGACCAGCCAGACGATTAATTTGAAAGATACCCACAGGGTACCTGCAGGATTTTTTCTTACTCTGCTTGCTTCTGTAGTGTTAACACCTAGCTTTCTTCAGAAACCAGAGTGGAGGGGTGGCGGGCCAGGGAAGGGGGTGAGGGTAAAAAAGCGTACAAAGTGTACCCTGCAGTTATAAAACAGAGCGCTTTTCAAAAAACAGCCTTTTGATATGTGAAATACGGTGAAGCAAAATGGGTTAAATGTTTTAAATGCAACAGTTTTTATTTGTAAGAAGTGTGACGATTCATCATCCACATTAAGTAGCTCATTGCTTTTTTTCAACTTGATGGTAATTCCCCCTGTTTTCTGCCTCTGTATCACTCCTAATAATATCATCAGTACACTCATTTCCACAGTATTTATCTTTTTTAATTGGTCACTTAGCGGTACAGTATGCTTTTATATACTGCAGGCTGATGTCCTACTTTTCAATAAACACAGTGATAGTGATAGCACGTCTGAAAAATAAGCTTATAAGTGTTTGACCTTATTAAATTCAATTAGATTCAAACAGGAGTCATCACTTCAAGAAGATTTAAATTAAAAAATTATGCCTTGGTGTGCTTGCTGACTCGTGGAAAGCGGTCTTGAAATATTTAAGATAAATGCACAAAATAAGCTGAGGATGAATTATATTTTCAAGGCACGACTCTCAGGTCAGGGGTGGTCAATAAAAAGCATGATTATTTCTTCAGCGAGGCTTGAATGCGTTGTAACGTCCACGTCCCGTCTTATTGACATTGTCTGTGTTTCTCTGTGCGAGCTCAGTTATTCCACAGTTCCTCTTTTAAAGCAGCTCTAAATGCTGAGCTATGAAAACTAATGCAGGGTGCATTCATTTTAGATAAATAGTTTAAGCTCGGGTGAATAAATGATTTATTTAAACTCATAAATAATTTCATCAAAATATCCCAAAGCAGTTTTTGCCTCATTGTACATCATTTTCTAAGTATGCTAGATGAGCCCTCATTTATTTTCAAATATCACACCATGTCTCTTGTAAATATGTATACTGGTCTTTCTACTTATTTATTTTACAGATCTGATTTTAATATTTCATTCTCAGCATAAAGTTCTATTTGTTTCCAAGGGCATGATACCATGAAATAAATATCAGAAGTATAATTCCCAGTCTTAACATATTGGAGGGCATGAATCATTTAACAGAAACAGATTTTGTACATAAAGCCAAGGCCTAATTTTCTGAGCTGCACAGTTTGAAAATGTTAATCAGTAAACTTGTGTTTCTAAAAGGCTGCAGCTTGACAGCACAGTTTAGGTGGATGACTGGAGGGTTGCAGGCTCACACCATATGGTGACAAACCTGGTGATGCCGCCCCAGGCCAAGGATTTACTGTGGATTGCTTTAGTAAATATTCCTCTTAACAGTATAACGACACACAACACAGATCTAAAAGGAGGATTAACTGTTTGGACTCTGCCAGGAATTTACCAGCCGGTGTCACCAACAATGATTTAAAGAAATATTGTGCTTAATATTCTTTTGGACAATATTACTTGGGGAAAAAGATTATGTGCATTAATAGCTGCAATGCCTTAGAGCCTTAGAAAAATGTGCACATAATCAGGGAAGACATAAAAAAAGTCAACATACATTGAGCTATACGGCTCGGTAGTTGACTTTTCTGAGGAGTGAGTAGGAGGACGTGTTACAGTACAAGCTAGCTTAAATGTCTGTGCTACTCAGAGCCAGACATCTTTCTGTGTGTTTTCTACTGTATAGGAGGTTTTCAGACACTGAGTGGGCTGCTGGAGCATTCACACGTGTACAGTAAACAAGCCTCAGCCTGCCCTGAGTGGGACACGACGTCCATTTGACCAGCTGTTGCTGTGGCGCGTTAGAAATAGCTGAACTCCATAAGCTACATGCTATGGCAGCGAAGCATCAACAACACTAGGTATGATAATGGGAGAGAAAGAGATTATAAATACACTGATAATTTGCTTTCTTGCTTACTTAATTAGAAAAAACTGATACAAAGTTCACCTCTCTGGGTTCAACAGAGTTCAGTCTCATATTCAAGAGTCATGTGAGTTTGATTCCTCGCACCCACACAGGTGTTTTTACTTAAGTTAGCTGATTAGCGCTAATCTCAGGGTGCTGTGGGTTCATAGACTGCTTGATTGACATCTCATGTCAGTTTAGTTTTACCTGTTAGATATGTTTTACACCTTTATCATACCATTTAGGTCAGGGTGTTGGATGACACCTGCACAGCTTTGCTCAAATTGAACCTACTGTAAATGGAAGTCTAATTAGCAGTAATAATTGAAAAATGATGTGTAGGGGGAAGCCTATGGCTGTGTTAAGAGAGCTTGGTAAGTTGTAAGTAAAGCCTGCTAACTGTTAGTGCTAGTGGTCCGCCATGATACTGTAAAAAAAAAAAAAAAAAAAACTATTAAACTGTAGACAAGACACGCCATACTGCCAAAAAGGTCAATGTATAAGGTAAGATAAAAAAAATGAAGGATTATTATTTGTAAAACATTCCAACAGTCTAAAAAGCTAATATAGCTCTGATAATACATATTACATTGGTGTAGCAAACTGGACAACTCCACTATGAGGACAAGACTTGCTGTGTTGTATGAAGTCAAATGTTTCAATAGTTAAGCTAAATTCTCCGTTAACCAAAATGTCTTCATTCTTATTTCTCCATAGAACTAGTTTACAAGACTACCTAAACTTTGTATGAAATTTTTAAATATTCTTATTTTTGATCAAACTTTGCAAACCAGTGTTACTATGAGCTAACGTTAGCTTTATTGGTTTTACGTTAGCTTCTCACAGTCCTGATAGATTCCTCTGTAAT
Organism: Scomber scombrus; assembly: GCF_963691925.1. Lineage (NCBI taxonomy): Eukaryota > Metazoa > Chordata > Actinopteri > Scombriformes > Scombridae > Scomber > Scomber scombrus. The sequence continues at coordinate 6,014,753 of NC_084977.1, read as the reverse complement.
ATGAATGTCAACTCACTTTATAGTTTTTTTTCTCACAAACATTTATAAAGAGTGTAACATGACTGAGTAAGGAGTGTCAGTAATATGTTTTATGTGTATAGCCTACTTGGCAATTGCTAATTTCTGCTAAAAATGAGTAGCTTTTTCCTTTAGCGGCTATATAATGTAACTATATTACACTCTGAGTAAAAATTAGCAGACATGTTAAGTGGGAGTAATGTCAGGATGGCACACTGTTAATCACTTATTGGACATTTTCCAGGGTGTTACTTATGCTCAGCTGCGTGATGAGAAATCAAATATTCCAATGTTCTCTCCTGCCTCTCAGTCTGATGTGTGAGTGCTGAATCATTAGCTTCACAGCAAGATGTCTGCTGTGGTGTGGGACACAAGAAAGCACTGGAGTTAGTGCATTTACACCAGCGAGAGGAGATAAATGCCTTTCCTTCCAAAAGGTTTACCACAGAGCCATCAACAAGAATCAACAGCGGTGGAAAAATCCTCGCCTGCTCCGGCACGCTCCTGTGTGCCTCCAGTCTGCTACGGCGGTGTTACATCCTATAGATACAACAGCAGTTAAACTAATTTCTTGTGACATTACTGTAATTACACTCTTCTCTGTACCGCACTTTTCCGAGAAGGATCCAAAACAACATGCAGAAAGACGCTGTTTACTTGAAACCCATAATCCACACTTCCACGACCTAGATGACATCACACACATTGCAGCATACAATAACTGTACTGTATATTTTTAGGCGTGGACTGCTACATATTTCTACAAGCTAAGAGTCAAAGAGTAAATAAAATAAACAGCAAAAAATCATATTTCCTAAAAGTAATCTTTGCTGCATTTTAAAGAAAGTCTTTAAAATGCAGCAATACTTTAATACTTTAAGGACAATTGCGCCTTTTTGCTTGGCATATCAATCCTAACTGTGCATTAAACCTAATGAATATACCCCCCTAGATATTTTTATGCTTAAATAATATTTGATTCCACTGCTATGCTGATTAGATGCGGCTCAAGATGCATAGATACTGATCCACTGCCAACACTGACCTTATTAAATGGATGAGGTATCTGCCAGATGTGACAGATCTACATTAAATATAGCTTTATTTTCTGCTCTGTTCATTTGCTGCATGAACTAATTTGCTACTGATACTTGCAGCATGTGCCTCTTGAAGGCAGTGGTGGCCCTTTACCGTGAAATCGCACAACACATTATATTGACTGGTTTTCCTAATATTTTGTCCACGCCATTAACATACATGGGGGAGGCAAAATATTAGGAACACCAGTCAATATAATTCACACCAGTACGCCACCACCAATTAGAACAACCTTAGTAATAAACATAAAGTATAATTATCACTTTTTTTGTATAATGTATATAATGTATAAACTTAAAAAAAGAATTAATAGCAGAGCTGTTGTATTGGATTGAATTAGATTACACAGGTGTACCTAATAAAATGGCCGGTGACTGTACATTTACTGCACTTTTTGAAAAGAGCGATTTTTTTACAAATCATTACATGATCAACAAGGCTTGGTTATGCTATTTAACAGGTGGGTTGTCTCATCATACACAGATGAATTGGTGAAGAGATGAATAAGCATATAATTATGTTCAGTGAAGCTTTTTCAATCCACAGTGTGGACACAGCAGCATCAGCTCTGCTCACTGCAGCTCAGTGCTGTTTATTACAATGATTAGACAGGTTGAGCGTGATGGTATCCTGTGATGATGATACATTATAACTTTATAAACTTGAATTTACATAAACCTTTAATTCAAATTTGCAGGGTTAGGGAAACATCCCCATTTATAGTTAAAAAATAGATTGATTTTAGTGTTGGTATTGAATTGCTTACTTACTAAGTATTTGCCAATGCCCTAGTTAAGTTTGGTTGGCATATATGTATTAATGTATAGACAAGTGCCTCCACCATACTGTCTATAAACTTTTAACTCAGAGTCAGTGTTAAATAATTTCATTTGGTCTTCCAGCTCCAGAGGCAGGATCCAGGAGAAACTGAGAGTCCACCTGACATCATTACATCAGTGTCCATGAACCTGAGAGTTCTTTTTGACAGCAGCCTTACCTCTGAGGATCAGATTACACAGCACAGACCTGTTTCTTTCACTTACGAAATATATAAAGGGTTCAAATAAAAGATCCAATTTACTTGCCTTACGTTCACCTCACAGTTTCCTCAAATATGGGTTACCCACTCGCTCTGTGATCCATTCATTTGGTCAATAATACAACTAAAACAAAACATACAGTCGATTATATGTGACTTTTTCTAGACTGATCTTAATCATCCAAAATGAATGTATGGACAGCTGCTCACTAGCTCACTTCATTGTGGATGTTTCAGCATGATTATAACAGTAACAACATAACCGTCTGAGGAAAATGTATGTCCCATTTCCAAAATCATATTGACATGACATCCAAAAGGCACTTTGTATTGACTGTATGTAGTGCTACCAATAATACCAGTGGTTGAGCTATGGCGAAAGTTGTCACTTTCACTTTTACACATATTCTTACCTTCGACTTATTATATTCTTCCTCATAAATAAGGTTAACCTACAAATTCATGTGACATTATTTTTCTGACCAGAGAGGCAATGCAACACCACTGCAACACAGGACGATGGGCTGTAAAAGGGACTGAAACACCAAGTCTTTGATTTGCATTAGCCACATATTATATTTAGGTAAATATCTAAGAACAATTACAATCTCTACTTAATTGAATTCAGCTATTTGTTGGTTAAATAATTCATGTTAAAATTGAATGTAATGCCTTTGCTGACAGCCATAAAACGACTCAAGAATAGTAACAAAGATGTGGTTTTAGCTGGCAGAGGTGGAGGTGCAATGTGTATCACAGCAAGTGCATAAACCCAAAGCTGCACCACATACATTTGCATTTGTAGGCATATACAAATAACATAATTACAGAACAGAAGCAAGTTGACACAATTTTTGGCATTTTTCTTCAAGTTCATTTGTTTGTTTTACAGTCTCCACTACAATGTATTAAGAGCTCCTGGAGCCAGTGAGCTGTATATGAAGGGCTAAATGTCAAGTATTTTAAGTTGAGGGCACTCAGGATGACTGGAGGATATTAGGAAATTAATTATCCTGTAAAGTACATTTTTTTATGGCAGGGAGAAACTGACACATTGATTAATGAGCCTGAAGGTGTTTGCTTGTAAGAATATCAATTAATCTTTTACATCCAAGTGGAGTCATTAAAATGAATGAGAAGACCTTGACTTAGCAAACCCAACAAACATGCAGAGAACCACAGCGTGATCACAGGGAGAACAGAGCGAGTGAGGGCTGCGCGGCAGTTGGCGTAGCTCCCGGGTCACATGGTCGGCCCGCCCCTGACGTCTTCCCCCTTCTGCAGCACTCCACATCAAACCCACATGCTGTGCCAATTAGTAACACAGCTGAAGCACCGGGGCCACGCACTACCCCTCTTTATATACCTCCTTAATGAAGCTCAATCATTACTTTAATTTCCCTCTAAAAGGACAAAGCAGGGAGTAAGATGAGCAGTGTGAAGAGATGAGAAGGTGGTAGATAAAAAGAATAATAGTGTATTAAAGACGGGTATCATCCCATCCAATGATTCTCTTATTTATAGCCTTAGTAAGTCCACACACCTTTCCCCCCTCTCATCAATTCACTTGATCCTTTTGCATTAGGCTACCTGCTAGGGTTAAGGAAAGCCTTCCCAACTTGAGGTGCTCTGATTATTTAAGACAGGCTTAAGGTTGCATCTTGGGAACACAGTGGGTTTTAAAAACATGCTCAAAGCCCAGCTCAATTATGACAGAGAGCAGGGTGGAGGATGGAAAGGTGGGCCATACTGGCCTCGGCCGGTCATTGGGGAGGGTTCCTCCGTGGGGCTGACAGTACAATGAAGAACAGGCCAGGTATCAAGGGCAAGCTGTTTCTCAAGACTACGGCACCGACTGTTTTCACCTGCCCTCACTCTCGACCTCGTGCCATCCTGTTCTCTAACACTAAGCAGGCGAAAGGCTGTTCACAGACAAGTTAGAAGCACTGAATGTCTTGTGAAGGAAATTGACACTATAAAGAGATAAAGATAGCAAATTGAAAACAAAGCACATCCATCCATTGATTTATGTTGCTCAAATAATACATCAAACAGTAGATTAAAGCTTTCGTACAACATGCGTGTTGTCACATTTGCATTAGGAAATATTGTACGAGTATAGAATTACGTGAGTGTATTCTCATCTGACTGGACAGATGTCTTTTTTTTCTTAGCCTATCAAGGAAAACTCACAGTCTATATAGCTTTGATAAATGATGTCATCAAACACACTATGTAGGCCAGCATATCTTGTTTCAATTTTAGAATAATAGACATACCACTTTGATCTGTGGTTAAGGTGGCATGCTATGCTGTTACAGCCTATTTTATAGGAAATTACATTGCTTCATATGCAGCATAATGTGCATAATCAGGGGCATATCTAACAGTACTTCTGGCTAGTATGATTAGTACATCTGGCATCAATATAACTAATTGTACTTCATATATTTAGCTATTTATAGTACTAGCTGGATAAAGGCATAACTGTATCAAGAACATGAGGTATTATACCAACAGCTATATAATAAAGATATTTTATTAAGACTTCACCTTGCAAGAAAAATGTATTTGCAAGACTCATCCATCCTGTAGATACTCAGAGGATTTTAATGATGTTGGAATCAGGTATATAAGAATGAAAAGCCCATTAAGAGACTCTTAATGTCTTCTGATGTCAAAGAAATGTTTGATATGTGACTGTAGATGGTAGTGATCCCCTACTTTTGCACAATACCGTCATACTGCAGTGGCAGCCTGACTTACTCCATCACTTACTTCCTTAAAATGTCTCTCCTGACAAGATGCGGCGCTCTTCTACAGGGTTGTTGGAGCCCGGCTAAGTATGGTATATATTTTTATGACATCCATCATTGGTGTAGATCTACAGACAATAACCATAGTATTACTTGCACATCGCAAAATCTAACACCTCTTGATACTATCTGTGCTTCTTTGTGTCTCCATCTCTGTCAGGGGCCTCTCCACTTGTAACCCGCTGCAGACGACTCCTGAGGGCCAGGTGTTACCTACACGGAACAATGGTGCAAAGCCATCTTAAATAAGCAGATACTTTAGCAGGGCCCTCGGTGCAGCAGAGGATCATTATTTCGAGGTGGAAAAATCCAGTTTGACAGATGAACCGCGGCCGCAGAGAGACACATCACTAATACGCCACATAACAAGATCTCAGAAGAGCGAAACACTGACTCATTACATATCAAAACAGACTGGGAGGAAGGATTTATTTGTTTTGTTTCAGGGGGTGATGATTCTATTTCATGGGGAGCCAAAGCCGTGCACAAGACAGCCACAGGTTCAGAGGTATTATCACTGGCCCCGGTGATGAGTTACAAAGTCCAAGGCAAGCCAGTTTCACCCCCCAAACTGGGAATACGACAGGATCGGCACAAAAGTCGGAGCAGTTTAATGGGTGAGTCACTTAGGTGTTATCAAAGTGTACCTTTTGCTGCAGGGAAGGAGCAGTGATGTGGTGTTAAAGGCCAAACTTCAAATGTCCAATATGGATGAACATTTCTCTCTCAATAATCTAATTTGTCCTCTCTAAATTACTCGTCCTTTTTCCCCCTCTTAACATATTAAGAAAAAAAACCCTTGCAGTGTTAATTTTGGCACCTGATTTTGATTTAGTTTTAGTGTTTTGACAAAAATGTATTTATGATGATCTGTTTAGCTAAGACAGTGGATAACATTTACCTAAATGTTAGCATGCTAGTTGGGCACATTATCGTGATTCGTACCAGCTGTTTAGTTCTCGTTGGCCGTGAATACATTAAGTCCATGAATTGGTTCATTTTTTCATAGTAAGCTAACATTACTGATACAGGCGTAATGTGCTTACATACAATAATCTTCAGAAAGATACACAAGTACAGTGTCAAAAAAAGATAACATACACATATCACCATAGTATAAGCAAGTGGCTGAAAAACAAAATCCATAAATATAAAAACAACAATATACACTGTCTACATAGATGTGAAACCATTTGTGTAACCAGGATACAAATCGCTCAAATGTGCAGTTTAGAGGGCAGTTACTGTACCTGTAAGCCTCTGTATAGCCAGACAGAAACCTGACCAATGGAGAAAGGGGTCTTAACCCAAACGCCCGGTCATCACTGATTAATGTCTCATGTGAATCAAGCCACCATTTTTCACCATTGCTCTTTCTCTCAAACCTTCATCCCTCTCTGCGCTCAAGACCTGGTGATTGTCATCAGATGTGACGGCACTGGTATTCCCAGGGTCAGCCTGTGACTGCAGTTTAACCTGGTCTCTACACCCCTGCTTTTACGCTGTCGTTCATTGTGTATCCACCTACTGTTGTGTGCTGCTGGAGAAAAAAATGATCATTTCTGATGCCTCTAAAGGTGTGTTTAGAGTTTTGGTGGTGGAGGTGGTGTGATTTTACACAACAATGGAGTGGAAAGGAAAGGATGGGTGCAAAGATGGTGAGATGCACTAGGTGGTGAAAATTGAAGCAAAATTATGTGTGTTACAAATGTTTCAACTTGAATCAAAAAATGTGTAATAAAACCAAGGCTATACAATGTAACTAAGCTTCATGAATGAATAGAAACAAGGAAATGAAGAGAAACTGGAGGAAACTAAAATTCACTACAACTTCAAATTTATGAACTTTAGGAGCCATGTGATTTTTCTATCAAGAGAAAATGCAGCTATCCCGGCATTGCTATTAGCTCCATTAAACCTCTTAAGGTGTGTAAGCTACGTTAACACTGGCCATGTCTTTTTATGTGTGAGTGTGTGTGTTTGTGGCATCTTAGCCTCTGACTGATCTCACATCTGACTTTAACCAATTAGTTCTTATTTTGACTATGACCACAATCACGTCCTTACCTTAGCCCAGTAGTTTGGCCATTAATGGTTGATCTTTGACCGTTACAGACTATGACACATTATGGTCATGCCAATAGGGATGTTAAATAATAAAATGCTCATATGCATTGTTTCGGAAGGCAATCTCAAACTATGTATTTTGTCATTTAGTTAGGAGAACTAGTTGTGTAGCATCTACTGAGAGTATCGCTAATGTCCAGATATACACGTCTTGCTCATGTCTATTCATTCACACATGATATGTCTTTCTCTTCACCACAAAGTTTTCCATTCAATAAGTTTATCCTTTTAACTTTACTTCTAATATCTTTTCAAATTGACTTTCAAACGTTCTCTGCCTTCAATTAAACTGGCGAGGCCTTTGATTTAAGTTGTAAGGTAAGGAAAAAACTTCAGTATCAATCAATTTGCTTCACTCCTTTCATTTGTAAAAACATGCAAAAAAAAACTACTCTGGCACCTGATGGTGGGGGAGCAAGGCTAAATCAAAGTGTATTAATAATTAACTCTAATTAGCAGTGTGTGGGAGAGGTGTGATGCCTGTTTCGATGGCAGCGCTGCACTCCTTCCTGAACCTCTGCCTGTTCTCGGGATCATCCACTGTGTGAGATGACAGACTACAGAGAGAGGAAGACAAACGTTTCACGAAGTAAAGGCGCCGGGTTAAAGAGACAGGACTGACTTTTTTTTGTATCTTCTTTATATTTATTATGTTCAGTCGCAGAAACTCGGAGAGAGAGGGAAACAGAGAGAAAGAGCAAAGATAGAGACAAAAGTGTAGCCATTTGTTAATTAAGGAGCTTGTTGTGAGATGATGGGGGCACCTGCATGTGCAGGTTTTAACTGAGCAAGAGTATTACGGGGGCAACTGCTGAAAAAAGGACCTGAAAGGAGCCTTAATTAATGTCTCAGCAGGGGTGGAGGGAACACTGAGACGGAGCTAAAACCCTCACAGGCCCAGATCCAAACTGGAGCTTTACTAGCTGGGAGAGCATTTGATTTCAGAGTATTGCATCATCACGGATTATCTAACAAGCACAAGTGTCACTAAGCCAACAAACATCTCTAGGACCTGGAGGGGTAAATTAGTCTCTTTCCTCACACCCAAAGTGTGAAAAGTAATAAAACTAAATTCACCGCAATTCCTTTAAAAAGCAGGGACACGGCTTCACTGAATAGTTTAATTAGAACTGTGTATTTGTACAAAGTGCCACATTCTCCGTTCCCACAGATGCATTTTGCTAAAAAAGACAATTCATCTTATATTTAGGGGAGAAAATCTGATCACAGCTAACACTTTGACCCTCTTTGCTGTGATGAATCGGGCGAGCCACATATGCGGATTTTGATTTATCTTCCTGACCTTTTGTATGCAAAGGAGACACGTTCTGTATAACCATAATGTGACACGTCAGAAAAAGAGGTCAGGCCGGTGAGAAAACAAGCCTCCCTCCTTCTCTTCGTCTACATGATGAGTCTATTGTTTTTGCCTCACAGTAGCTGCTTTTATATTGCTGAGCAAGTTTATGCTGCCTCTAACTTAAAATTCATGTTTCGGTTTGAGGCTGCTTCTAATCGGTGATGTTTTCGATAACACGCAGATATTGAGTACATACAAAATGATCCCCCTTCCTTATTTGGAGTGGAGTGGACCAATGTTACTAATCATTTTTTTAAAAATGCATTTGTTTCACAGGTCTTTTTGGGAAGCAATTAATTGAAAATAAAACCATTGATCATTAAAGAGTTTCTCTACCAGCTGACAACAATTGATAATGTCATGGGGGCAAGGCTGTCCTATATATTTGTATCAGTTAAATGAAGGATTTTAGCATTTCATAATTAACATTTTGTCAAAATTACATTCTATAGTTTTTTTTACTATAGTTTGTTTAGATGAAGGCTTTAAATAAGCCCATTCGGGGTTTTCTGCATCTCCCTGCATTGTATGTAATTATCTGTCATTTTGTGTGTACATTTTAACTTGCAAAATAAACTAAACTATATACTAAACTATAGTTGAATGACCATTAACATAAAATCTTGCTAAGAAATCATTATATGAATCCTTGGTTCTTTGTTTTGTATTGTGTAACTACTTTAAACAAAGTTTTTTAGCATGGTGCTCCAGGGATTTAGCATTTTTAGCAAGTTTTCTGGTCATTTTGATTTGAGCAATATCTGTATAGGTAGGTACAAAATATAGTTTGGAATATTGATTAAAAGTTAAATAACATTGTTGGCCGTTGCTTTGTCCCATTTGTGATTTGTGCTCTTCTTATGCTATCTCTTCATCTAACTGTGGATGTTACTACAGTGCTTTAAGCTAGTGTTACTAGCTTCCACTCAGAAACTGGAAGCTAGTTAGCATAGCTAGTTTTACATTTTAAAGAGGTGAATACAAACGGAACGTGCACACACAGCGTGAAGGGTCCTCCAAAATGTTGAACGTTATCAAGAGACAGTGTAAAATGTTTTTTATCGACGTAAATTGGCTGTAAGAGGCTATAGTCTGTAGCAAATCATGGAACATGGCAGCGCATGACTTAACAATAATAGCAACAATTAGCAAAATGTCCAAAAGCTAATGGAAAAAAAACTGCAGTGTAATTACAGTTTATATTTTCTTACACAAAAATTACAGTTTAACATTTCTGTTTGACTTTAAGAATCAGTAATATTCATGTAGCAAGGTGTATGTATGCTAATTTTGTTACATAAGTGTGATGTGTAGCCTATTATGGTTGAAAGGCATCTAAAGAAATGAAACAGATTGATTTTGCCTCCTGGATTACAGAACATACCTACATTTGAATGTTTCAGCAATTCATGCCTCAAACAACACATACATTATACTTTATTTTAAATCCCAAATCAGGACTGGATTAAGCTGAAGATGTGAGTACATACATGTAAGTATGTGTATGTGTGTGTGTGTGTGTGTGTGTGTGTGTGTGTGTGTGTGTGTGTGTGTGTGAGTGTGAGTGTGGCAGCAAGCACTTTAAATATTCATACCTTTTTTTCATGCCATACTTCAAAAAAGGCGACAATAATGCAGGGATGCAAGGAGGCACCTACTCTCAGAGGAGAGGTCTATGGAGAGAAAACAAGAGACAGAGAGAGAGTGTCCTGTCATAATTAAACATGCATGGGTATTTTTTTCACAGACGCTGTTTGTTCCGCTGGCCTGGGTTTTGACAGGACGCCAAAACAAGCCCAGGTGGAACGGGGTGTGCAAACAAGCTTGTGAGTACAGGCATGAAACACACAAATTAGCACCTAGACCAGATGAATATGCAAGTGCTGGGATCAGGGCCAGCACGCCGTCCCATGATCAGAGCACACAGCCAAGTCAGGTGAAAGTAAACAGGAAAACAAAGACGAGGCATGTCTTTCTCCAGGTAGATCGAGCACAGTTCTGCACGAAAATATCTGTTTAGATGACACATTGACGGGGAACTTGTCATTTTCACTCTAACCTTGCATTTAACTGCGAGAGAAGTTAAAAATATGAGATTGTGGCCTTTGTTGTTTCAATCATTCCTGCTCAATACTATTCTGCTACTGTGGTAGTAGATACAAGAGAGTCTAAAAACAATGGTCAGCAGACAGCAAACCATTTGTGAATACCTGCCTGCCAAACCTAAAAGAAAAACAATAACAAGCCAGAAGAAGCAGGGAGGATAACAGATGGATGTGCGAGTCTGGTGATGGATGTGATGGGGGTTGGTGCTGAGGTAGAAAGGGAAAAAATTAGGTTGAAAAAATGGATAGAATCGAAAGAGGAGGGAGACAAGGGAGATGAGATAAGGAGACCGATTGAGGAAGAGTGAGTGGTCGGCACAGAGTCCCACAAGAGAAATCGTAAAGGTAAAGCTTGAGTGAGTGAGCACCACCAGTTCAGGGACATCTCGCAGGTTTTTCCTAGGCCGGACACTTCGGAGTGCATGTCAGGTCCCCGAGCGCCGGGAGCCGAGGCACTCCCTGACATAAGTAGCCTCCCAAAGATGAACAGCATCACCTCAGCTACAGTTAGAAGGTCGAAAAAATTGCTCCCACCGCACATGGCCCTCCTTCCCCCTCCCTTACATCATGTGACCTCTCCTCGTCCTGCCCTGAGACGTTTCCCCTCCTCTTGCCGGTCCACTCTGGCCTCTCAAAAAGGCAGCTTTTACACTTCTTAACTCTTCCACTTGGCGGGACACGGAGACCACTGCAGCACAGCAGACCTTTTTCCACATGAGTTTACCCGTTAAGGCTGTTCTAAAATAAAGCCCTCTTAGTCACACATGAACTGAGGGTGAATTATGGATGGGGCCTTAGTGATGAAGTTGTGGGATATCTTAATGACACCCAACACGTCTCTCTTTTTGACTCTCCAGCTGCCATGAATTAACTAGCTCTCATAATTAAACTGAGGAAAGAACAAGCTCAGTCATCAATAAGTCATCACTGGCAGCTCCAATTTACTAGCCTGCACTCACTTGATTGTGTCTGCTGAAGTGATTCCGCACGTTCCTCTGAGTCGCTATACACTCTGCCCTATAGCTTCATTTCAACATAGCACTCACCTAATAATAACCACTGAGTGAATAACTTACCATTAAAATGCTGTTATTGTGGATTAAACACAATAAGCAATGGTGAATAATGGATAATTCCCTGTTTACATGTTAAAACTCCATTTTCGTAACCTGTGGCTACGAATGCAAGCTCGGGGCATGTAATGACACTGTTGCCTCGCTCACCGCTCCCCATAAGGCTTCCTCAAGAGCTTCGTCAAATTCGATTTACCGGAGGATAGGCGGAACGCACCCAAAGCAAAGGGAAACTGAGACGCTCGTCCATTTATTCACATTAGAATGCTCCCCGCCGCTGTCCTAAATAAGTTTGCAGTGTATACTTCAGCACCCCATCTAACATTCATGTCTCCTTTTTATGCTTTTATCACCTTGGATACGCCTGGCTCAGCCAAGCGTGTACTCGCTCCCCTTATCTGCCAGTTTCAGGAACATCTAGTGGCCCGCAAAAGTAAAACACATCCTGCGCTCCGTGTCCGCAACTTCGCCTTTACCATTTAGTGACACAAACATCAAGACGCATTATATGGCTGATAGATAACAAACGTTAACTGAGGTTTGTTTTTTCCCCATTATATGGGTCAGTGACGTTTTTTTGTGTCCATGTGGTTTAGTCAAATTTAAAGGGGTTAAAATTAGAAAATAAACGTATGAATAACTTGCACACATTATTTTTTTGTGGACCCAGCATAAAATTTCTGCTTTAATCCATTTTGAGAGAATATATTAAAGGATTATGGCAAAAATGTCTAAGTGGTGTAACCATAAAAACTTTGTACCAAATAATTAAACTTGCTTAAAAATGCTAAATTCTCAATAAAACACCATATCAACTAGTTTGGCATGATCTTACATTATAACTTTTTCATATTAAATAAAGTTAATGGAATAAAATTGTCATATATATTAAATTTAATCTGGGGAGTCATGTAGCTATATCAGCAACCTTTTTTTTTTATTTAAATGAAGTAATTATTTGTATAAGTACACTTAAATACACTGTAAGTGGATACTATATTTAATACTTATCATCATTAATATTCTTTTGTGGTTACACCATTTGACATTTTCAGGAGCATTCAGTCTTACTTTTGTTTAGTTTTTTTAAAAATGGTGCAAATGTCATTTCAAATGACATGAAACCAACAAAAATACAAAATGTTCATTTTAACAAACCTGATGCTGCTTTTATTACAGTTTTGTAAGACATTTTTGAATTGCTCATCTTGCCAACCCTTATTTCTCACCCATATGCAGTTTACTGTATATAAAAGGAACTCAAATGTTTAATTCAAGTCATAATTTTAATAAACTAGACTTGTACGTGATATTATGATTTAGTGTTTTATTTATTACACGAATCAATTCAGAATGTTTTTTGGGTTCATCATAAAGATGGCAACTAATAAACAACAATGTTTCAATTAATGTGGCATGTCTGGCAACCAAGTGATCTCTTTAATTTGCTCAGTAAAATAAATGAAAGATAACTTATTCCGTTTGGACTGTTAAAGTGTGTCCCACAAGCGTTTGCATGAGAGCAAAACGTAAGGCTGCAGGCCTCGCTAGGAGCGGGGCTGCAGAGTGTGAATAGAGTGCAGTAGTCAGGATGATTGAACTTGGCTGTCTTCAGGGAGGGTGAGTACATGTGCTAATCCTAATCAGGACCTGTTCCCTGCCATGTAATGGAGTAGGAACAACCCCGAGCTCCACGCTGGACACGCTGAGGCTACATTAGTGAATAATGTTTTCCAGCATGGGACACCGTTTCTATTACGCTCCACATGCAGGAGGAAGAGGAAGCTGTCACTGTGAATTAACGGCGGAGCACACCATGCAAACATATCTTGTGTAATTGGAGTAAAAAAAAAAAAAGGTGAGCAAAGGGGAAGAGGAGGAAATGCTTTTTAAAATAACACTCATCTCCTCTACATCACTGAGACACTGTGTTTGAGACATTACCAAGCCTTTAGCAAACTGTCAACCTCCAGGACAAAGGATTCTTACACTCCATCCTCCTGAGGCTGTTTTATTTACTTATTTTGCACCAGGTCTGTGGCTTGCCAGAAAAAGCCTCTACTGGTATTTATTCGCTCTGAGCGCTGCTGTAGTTTTTTTTTTTTCTTCTTCTTTTTAAAAACACCAGTTTACCTGATTATATCGACAGCTCTACTGTAAAATCTCCTGGCATTAAAGGTCAAAAAGACTATGTTTTCTTATTGTCTTGCTGAGTTCACTTCCATCTAGAAGAGAGTAAATCTCAGAGTGGAATCACTTTTCTGACAATAATTTATAAATTATGCACTGCTTGTGTTTGAATTGAGAAAGGCTTTCATATCTCTTCCATTAACTCAGATTAAGATTTCATACTGATGCTGGGGAGAATGCTAGCAATATCCCCGTCTCATTTCAATGAAATTTTTATTAGTGCTTTTTTTCTGTAGTACACTCCTATTGGGATGTCTGTGAATCTGAAGCTTGGCTTTGGACATGAACTCCCCTCAACCTGCCTGCCAGTGGCTCTGAAGGCTTCAATATTTTATGGGCTCGGGCTAACTCAGCCGTGAGATTCCAGCTGCAGAGATTTATCTCTAATGTAAAAATTGTGAACGGATGAAAACTGGGATGTCATAAGTAATACATCTGTTCCAGGCAGGGTTGTGGTTACTATCCACGAAGAAGAAAAAAAAAAAGAAGAAACAAACAACTAATGATAGAATAAAATAAATAAAAGAACAGGAAAAAAGGCATTTAAGAATGAACACAGCACTCTATTCTTCCTCTTTGTATTTCCAAAATGAAAAGACCTAAAGCTATAGGGCTAAAATATATCAACCCTAATATCCCAGTCCTTCAATTGACTCCTAATTGTGTGCACTCTTTACCACTCTTTGTGCAGCCATCAATAAAAGCGGTCCCCTAATGTCATCCTTCAGAAGAAATGGGCATCACGCCACTTACACTTTATAGGCCAAATCCATTTCTTTGAGCATCTTGCCTTTTTCTTTCTCGCTATCCTAACGGAATTCAAAGCATTTGGAAAATCTGTCTATTCAGCGTTAGCTTCCCGGTGTATTCTTCCCTAGAACCAACTGAGGTCAGATGAGATGGGTCTGATGAACTTTCCCATTTCTCCCATCCCTGCAATCTATAGCCTTCTCCCTTGAGCCATATGTTGTCCAGTGTAGTTGAGACTGCTTGTAATGGCCCTGCTAACAATGCACTCTTTGTGCTGGATAAGGAAAGGAAAAAGCCTGATGCCGAGGGCAAGAGGCAGAAGAAACACTTTTAGTGCCGGCTTATTTTTTTTTTTTCATTCCATTATACAAGTGGACTCTGCTGGAAATATTTGTCTTGACAGTAGTTTAGCATCGCTCCCCACTCCACCCTCCCTCAAAGATTAAACTATTGAAATCGTCATAAGCACAGATGCTCCGCTTTTTTTGTGCTGCACAATCTGCAATGTCCTAAACTAACATTTCCTAACTAACTTGTTTGTTAGCTGTTTATTTCTGTGGGAAATACAGACAGAAATTCATCAACAGTAACTCTCAAAGGTGCCTACACTCAGTGGAGTGTAACTTCTATGGAGGCATACGCTTCCCTCACACTGTATTTATCACTTCTTATTACCAATAATAACATTGCTCCTCTGGGAGCTCAAGGGTAAGTATGCCCCCTAGCACTCCAGCCCTTTTAGAGACTCACGATACTGGACTGAATACAGTCCTTGCACTTGCTTACAACATACAGCATAAGATACTGAGCATTCTCAAGAGGATTTTGTGCAACTGAGAAATAGATTTATCTCCTGCAGAGATGAGCAGTTACTATAGAATATTAAATTAAACATAAATACATTGAGGTCAATATCCAGGCATGTTTAATAGCAAATCATTTTACAGTAAATCTACAGAACCCCCCCCCCCAAAAAAAAACAAAAAAAAAAACTCTGTTACAATCACTGGACAGAAGTTATTAATGACTAGGCGTTTGACAGACAGACACTGTGCTTGTTCCACTGTTACTTAAGTAAAGAACCAGGAATACCCAACTAGTACTTGTGCACTTCAGGAAAGATTGTGGTGTAAATGTGCTCATCTTAAATGAAAAACATAGTAATTATGTTAGTAACCACATATTTTTATTAAGTAAAGCCACATGCTGTCATTAAGATTACATTAAGACTAGTTACCAAGCTAGCAGAGAAGTCAAGAAATAGTAGCTAAAAGTAATTAATAAAGACGTTAGCTACAAGTAGGCTAATGAATAATGGCGCTAGCTAAAAGTAATGAATAAACAATTGGAATAATTAGCTTTATGTTATATTTAAGTATTTGATCATGTTTAAAGTAGTAAGCTTAAAGTAACAGATAAACAGTTGAATTTATTATCTAAAATAAAATGATAAATGGTTTAACTTGTTAGTTAAGAGTAAACGATAAACAGTTGGAATAATTAGCTACAGATACTTGATGAATGGTTGAAAGAGTTAGCTGAAAGTAATGGACAAATAGTCAGAATAATTAGCTAGCTAGGTATTTGATAAATGTTTAAAATAGTAAGCTTAAACTAACAGATGAACAGTTGTATTCATTATCTAAAAGACATGGATAAACGGCTAAACTTGTTAGCTAAGAGTAAAGGATAAACAGTTGGAATAATTAGCTACAGATACACTATAGGTAACAGTTTAAATAGTTAGCTAAAGCAAGTGTATAAATGGTTGAAGGAGCCAGCTTCTTTAACTCCAAGAAGTCATCGCAGACTTAACCTAACCAACCTCAATGCTGACAGTTAGATAATATGAAATATTTCTATAAAAAGATCCACCTTTACGTCACGTTATTTAACATTCACTTGAGAATCAGTTGGAATATGACAGAAGGGGTCTATGAAGTTCATCTGATAGAAATGTGGGGGCACGCCAGACAAAAAAAGGTTGAGAGCCGCAGCACCACTGCAGATAAGTGTCATTAAATGAGAAGATACGGACACAGTGCTGTAACAGTCAGCTTTCTGGACCTGACATTTTAAAAATGTCTGAGGCTAACTATTAAAGCATTGCTGAGTTTTTTTTATGAAATTTGTCAGGAGTCCTCCTCTCTTGAAAACATCTTGACAAGTGTGTTAGAGGGCATTCATAAATATTCAGCCAATTTAAAGTGAAATAAATGAGGTAAAAAAAAAAAAAAATTCCAAATCTGTCTAAAATATGATATTCTTCACTACAGTACAGAAGCATATGGCAGAAGTTTTAGCTGGTGTGCTTTGGTGCTATGTAATTAGGAGTGATGTTGGCATATATAAAGACAGGGGGAGATACAAAGGCCAAGCAAGTAAATGTCCAGGTCACTGTGTAAACACAGCTGATTGTCTGGGACACCCTTGTTATCTAAAAGTCGTTTCCATCATTAACACAGAAGGACACACATCTCCTCTGGGAGTAAACGGACAGCTCCGGGGTTAAAAGGCACATGCTGAACTATCAATAACTTCCACTAATTGTATGCTTTGTAATTAGAGGCATAATCAATTATGAAATCGTTTGTTCTACCACTGTGACAGGATAACAATGGGCCGTGCCGTGTCTAAATCTGCATACAATAAAATAAATAAGAAAATAATCCATGCATGTGATTGTAAAATATAATGTCAGTAAAAAAAAAGAAATTCAAAAAAAGAAAAGCATTTGCATTTTTGAAAGGAGGCTTAACGTTCCTGTGACAGAAAAGAACTTGATCGTTTGACCTCTACATTGTTGAACTGCAACTGATGCGCTTAATCGTCAGCTGTCACTTCCTATCTTAATTAATCCTAATAGACTATTGATGCGACACAACTGTTAGGCTTTATAATTAGTATTGCAATTTAGACCGGATAATCTAACAGGGCAGTCCAATTACTCCAGAGGAAATAGAAAGCTGTGAGGCAATAATTATGAAACAGTCAGTGCACATTGGAGCTAAAGAAAAAAAAAAAAAAATCAAGAGCTTTTTCTTTTGAAAGAGAAATCCATGCATACATTAAACAATAAATGACAAAACACTACCCCTGCTAATCTCATCAGCCATTCAACGTATGAGAGACAACTAATTGAATTGATTGCTGCTATCAATAGCAAACAAATCTGTTGAGTTGTCCATGCTCATATAATCTGACCTGATTCCTTCAGCTGTCACTATCTGTGAGAAAGCTGCCATGCTACGCGTTTCTAAATCTGTCAGGGCCGGGGCATTTACATGTCTTTGTGTTTCCATGTTGATAGGGCAATTAATAAAATATATGTTAATAGGAGCTTAATTGTTTTACAACAGCGGTTTGACAAGGCTGAGGGAGAGGAGACTTGTCAGTGATATGAAATGCGTGGCTACTCTCGGCAGCGTAGCCTTCAGCCTAACATATGGTCTCCTTTCCAGGCTTTAACTGTACCACATAATAGGAGCCTGCTGTTTATTTTTGAAACATTAGTGATGTCACTACTCCTTTTGTCTCCTCAAGACAATAGCTGCTGTCTCTGCCTCGCAAGCAAGACAGGCGCACAAGCCGCCCCCCCCCCCCCCCCCCCCCCTTTCTTTTCCTCCCCAACCACCCCTCCACCCCCCCTAAAAGATGACATTTGAATAATAATAACAAATCCATCACTAAATGCTACTGCACATCTCAATTATACACACAGGGGATGTGTCCAAAATAAGAGCTATGTCTTTGAAATTAAAAAGCATAAGTGTTGAATTTTAAAGCTTATTTTTGCAAAACATAATAATTAGAAATAGATTATTTTGTGAGGTGTCTTAAATCAGGGAAATTATGATGTTATTTTGAGGATAAGGAGAAAAAAACTGTATTTTTTGGGGGGCTTTAATGCTGTGTTTTCACAACAGACTGCTTCACTAAATATATCAATAAAATGCAACACTCGACAGCTACGCCAACAGACAAATAGATTACACTGTGTGACATCACAGCACAATAAATTGGTTATTGGTTATAACCGCAGGTCAGGCTCAGCTTACAAATGATAGTGGGGAAATATAATCACTAAAAAGCAAATGAAATAAAAATATATGCACAGTAGCTGCAATTAAATGTGTACAGAATTTTTTAGAGCTGTTTTTTAGTGTTTTGCAAATGACTCATTGAGCAGGCAAGTATTAATGTGTTCCTATCAGTGTTTATTTGGACTACTTTCTGCGGCAGAGCTGTATGTGTGCGTGTGTGTGTGTGTGTGTGTGTGTGTGTGTGTGTGTGTTTCAGTGCAGGGCGATGCCAAGTGATTCATACACAAATGACCTGAGGGAGGCAGCAGTGCAGCGAACAAATGTGAGCACAGCATCTCACACTCTGAGTGCGCTTTAAAGGCCATTTACATAGTGAAATCTAATTACCCTGGCTCTATGAGAGAGTATTTGATCTCAATCTTAAACAGAGCAGAACATATTATTAAGAAAAAAACAGAGGGTGTGGGAGGGTGAGGTGGAAGGGAGGGAAGAAAGAAAGAGAGAGGGGGGAGGGGGGGGGGGGTTCTTAGATGAAGGTGGCTTACTGAACAGAGGAATCAGCTTGTACACAATTCAGCACTCCCTTTTTAATTATTTTCCAACATAGATGAAAAGGGGAAGAACACTGATTTATTTGTGTCCTGGGAGACAACGCGGGCTTTTGAGACATGAAAACGAAAAGAGGGGAACTTGGGTGGACAATGGTGGGAGAACAAAGTCTCTCTCTCATTCTGTTGTTTTTGCTTAAGAGGAAATCAAAAGTTCTGGCTGTTGCTCTATTAACAGCCTTATTTCCAGGCAACACGCTGTTTTTGATACCAAGTCCTGTATGATCATAATTACAACAGAGGGGCCACGTTGTCTTTATTTATTTTTTTAGCCCCATAGGGGACTAATGTCAATACCTCACCTTATAAATCACAACTTTTCCTATACTTTACATGCTTTTAACTTAGATAGAAGACAAATAAATTCATATATTTTTTTCTAAAAATAACAAACACATCAATACCGCTGAAGTCAGACAGAAATATTTTACACTAGAGGTGACTCGACACCTCAACCTGTACTGACAAAGTGCAAAACTTCACATAGTGCTGCTGACATGTCGTAATCCACTGATCTATTAAAATAATAATCTATTAAATAACTTTATCACAATCTTGAGAAAATAATAATAAAAATGTGTTATATACATTTCCCACCATGTATAACCATCCATGTCCATTCTCTCTTATCTAAATAATTTACATTTTTAACAAAATACAAGGATTTTAAAAAATATACTTAATATTTTGTACCTCATTCATGTATGTTGCTTTATGTTCATACGGATTGGCCTTTGCGCTCATAAACATGTTTCCAAATGTTCAGTGTGTGCGCCTACCTGCTTACATGCATACACATACTGTACTGTACTGTTGTCTTCCTCTATGCTTTATGCCTGCTCCCTTTGTTGTGTTAATACAATTCCAATACCACCCCAATTCCAGACTCCATAATCTACAGGATGTTTTTTTCCATTACTCAAGGATCGCGCTAGTGCTTCTAACTTGCCCTTATTTTATATAATACAAAATTAGAGCTTTCGAAAAAATTACCACTCGAAAAAGGCCCTGTGCTCTTTCAGTCCTTTGTTCCTGCTCTTGCGAAAAATCATATATAATTGTAGTCACTCCATTTTTGAGCTTTGACCTTTAGTGCGCAGTAATACAGAAAATGATGGGGAGCAGATTTCCTGTCTCACCCACATCTCAATCTTTTGAAGGATAGATTCTGCCTCTCAGGCTATGTTGATACTTTTAGCAGTATTATTACCACTAATAGCATTGGTATTAGTTGTATTATGTCATTAATACCACTGCAATTAATCAATATCAAACCTTATTTTAGCTTAAAAACTAATGCCAAATTTACAAAAGTGTAACAAAACGTTGTTTTCACATTATATGAGTATCATCAATGAATGATCATGTTTTTTTTCTCACCATATCAGCTAAATTTACATACCTCATTGTAAAAAAAAAAGGAACTGGTAAATTACTTTTGGGATAACCTAGAAGAACAAGCATTTCTAACATTTCCAAAAACCCACCCAACAAAACTACACAAAAAAGTAATCTTGCACTTTCCCCTCATTTCTCTTTAAGATGAGTGTGTATTCATGTTTTCCCAACACAAAAAAATGACTTTCTGTTGCACCCAGCAGGGATCTATGGTATAATAACATTTGTAGGAGCCTATGGATTTGCTGTATGGAGGACTTGTTTGCTAGATGTTGGCCATTAGAGTGGTGCATTGTGAAGCCAGCATGTCTCTAGATCTAATGGCCTCACAAGGGAAAACAATCAGGATGACTTCACTGTATCATCTAGGGTGGTGGTAAGCTGCAGGAGAGTGCAGCGAGCCCTCCACTACTCCTTTAAAGCAACGTGAAGTTTGCTCCTTCCAATAATCTGGGCTGGGATCTCAAAGTCACGATAGGGAGCATTGTTGTTCCCCTGGTCTATCCACCGACCCAACATGTGGTACACTGCTCATTTCCGTAGCTGCCCATGGCTTCTTGTAAACTTTTTCAGCCAGCCTATGAATACAGGTTCTAACACCGAGACTGCCAGGCGCCCGCTCTCACAAATAACACAAGTAATACTGTTTTCTTTTCTTTTTAGGCTTTTACCTCACAGACAGTCTTCATTATACTGCATGGTACAAAATTTAGAAATGGTGTAAAGTGGAGGAAGTTTTACAGAACTAAGATTAACATATCAAATGTTGTCAATGAGGGAATAAATGACAATAAATAATAAGTACACAAGCAATAAAAAGATGCTGATAGTACTTGTACTTTTAGTACATTGACAAGTACAATTACTATTTTGATTTGACTTTTACTAATAACAAATATTTTTAAATACACTTTTACCTAAGTCAATTATATGGACACTAATGTTTATGGTAATTTGTACGTTTCATACAGTGAGTGTTTCTTTAAGTGATTCACTCTGCCCACACACAGAGTGGTGGAGGCAACACAGCGCCTCACTGGCAACAGACTCCCAGCCAGTCAGGATATCTTCTACCAGCGGTGCCTGCTGAAGGCACACAGCATCATCAAGGACCACAGCCACCCAGCACCAGACTGTTCTCCATGTTACCATCTGTCAATACAGGAGCATGGCTGTATGTACAACCACTGAAATGGAAGCTTTAAAACTTTTTGTGTCTAATTGATTAATGGGGACAACAATTTTTGGAAGTGGTCCAGTATTGAGCGAGAGCCACAACATGGGCGACAGTGTAATCCAGGGGAAATAGCGCCCCCTTAATGTACAACCATTCAAAGTGTTGACTCAGATTGGCACGAAATTGGAAAGGACGATACAGAAAAATAAAATGTTTTTTTTTTTACCTTCTCTTTGATCAAATCAGTTTTTTATTCTGTCTAAACAAGTCTAGCTCAAAGAAGAAATCTCACGAGAGTCGAGTTGTTGTCAAAATCAGCTAAATATTCAGCCATGACCCTGAGCTCACCTACATATGACTAAAGAAATAATAAAACAAATGATAAAAATGAAACTGAAAGAAATCTGTCCTATATTTGTCAAATCAGCTCAAATTAAAACTCTCAATCACTTTTGCCTGTAGCTAAAGGTGCAGTTGGGGAAGTATTCAGCTCCTTCACCTAAGTAACAGCATCACTACTCAAGTATGTGTGTATTTTAAATGTACTTTAAGTATCAAAAGTTTTAGTACTTAATTTGTACCTAAGTCCAGTGTGTAAACGTAGTTATATTCCACCATTGTACAGGTGTGCCCACTGAGCTTGATCACAACTCTGCTCACATTAAAAAATCCACAGTTTGGATACAATAAATGAACATAACAATCAAAGAGATGTGAAGAAACAAGCCCTCAAACCTGATCAGATTTCTGTATGTTTCAGTGATTTTCTCGCCCTGGTGTCACCTTTCTCCTGCCAGTAGCTGTAATGCGGTCACCTAATATTAATCATTTATTTTCATTAATGACCCTTTCAGTCCACATAATGAGGACTTTAAAACATACTTACTGAAAATTACAGGGCATTAAAGAAAGCAAGAAAGCGCTTTTTGAAACACAGGTGCCGAAAGCAGATTTTAAATGTTAATCATTTTATATGCGCAACCTGGGGCCTGCCTCGACCTATGAACCCAAGCTTAAAGTGATGGCTCGTTCTTGCCTGGACATTGCTTATGTTTCTTTCTTTCTTTTTTTTTGTTTGACCAAGCAGCAGAAAATCCAATTATTAGCAACAACCCAATTACTTTCCCTTCAGACTCAGCGGCTCAAATCCAAGGTTGGATTTGTGGATTAGCAAGGTTTACCGATAGACTCCTAAAAAGGGAAGCAACAATGTAGAATTTCCTGGCCGCCTGCGCTCTTCCGGGATTTGGAGTCAGAGGGTGACATGATCATTGAGAGGTGGGATAATGACAGAGTGAGAGAGAGAGAGAGAGAGAGAGAGAGAGAGAGAGAGAGAGAGAGAGAGATAGAGGAAAGGGAAAAAGGAAGAGAAGAGCGGTCTCTGGACAGTAGATCACAGTTAGCTGAGGTCAAAAGTGCAAGTAGGGCCTGTCAATGGAGACCTCGCCACTAATAAAGTCATATTGACTTTACAGCCATACTTAATACTGTGAGTTACTTGACACGGAAAGCGCTGCAGAATTTGTAAGTCAATTAGAGGGGGTGGATGAAGCACATGGTTTGGCTGTCACTCTAACCTGAGGAGGATAACGCTGGACACTGACCTTTGACCTCGCCCGTCCTCTGACTTCTAACATCTGCAGGCCACTTCTCTGAGAAGGCAGGTCGTAAACGCTCCGAGTCAGTGGTTGAACTGATCACAGCAGACACTGATTCATAATTAAACAGAATATTTAAACCAAGATGAGGATGGTGTCAAATGGTGACGAGGACAGCGCTACACTCAAGGTTACGAAACTACCATTAAGTAGCTTTTTTTCTCCTTTTTTTTTTTCTTAATATATAAATGGTAGACGCCACACTCCTACTTCTGTCAAAGTGGGTCAAAAAGTAGCAGGAAATGAATTACTCATTAAATGAAACACTTGAATCTCTCTAATAAGGAGATCCATGAATGATATGTGCCACCTGCTAAATTCGCAAATATCCCCTCTAAAAGCTTTGTAAGCTTCATCAAACTAATCGGAGTGGACAGCCACCAAACAGAATCTGTTCTGAATTCTCCATTTGTGACTGTGCGGAGCAGGTGAAGTCTTTTGGCAATAATTGACTGGAAGGTATGCCGTTCTCTATTAATGTGAAAGGATTAAATTTAACACCCACCTTATATCGTCCTGCGAGGAATCGTATAGCACTAAAGCCCACAGTAACCTGAGGTATCTGTTTCATTATTGCCTAATTAACCTGCTAATAGCCATGTCCTTACTGTCTCGTCTCTTTAATTATCTGGCGGCCTGCACCGTGTTCATACTGAGATTAGAACTGTGTCAGTCAGCTCTCTGTCCCATCACATCTTTTATGAGATCAATTTCTATTGGCTTTATTCTAAAAGACGCTGTTTAATTAACAGCTATATTCCATCCTTGAAGAACATAGTGTTTCATGATCAGGATACACTCAGGAGATCCTCTCTACAACTCTTACCTTTAGACAGTTATTGCTGGGAGGTCATGAAGGCTGCAGACACACAGTGAGTCGGTTGGGTGTGTAACCACTAGATGTCCTTTGCGGTAAAGTGAACAAGCCTGAGTGTGCCACTGGCCACAGCGCTGGAGAGAAGCCAAAAAAGACAAGAGTCATACCACTTCATCACATGTTACTCATACAGACGAGACGCTGTCATTAATTGTAATAACGACTGAGTGTCAAGGCTATGATTCAGGGCCAACGCGTCCCGAAAACATTTTTGGCCACTCAGCATAGTTTCATTTCAGCACTGCAGCAATTTGCTTGACTTTCACTCCTCATAATAGAACAGCTCCTACATGGAATCAAATTGTTTTTGCACAATGAAAATTCATGCGGGATTATTAGATATTAACAGTTCTTGTTTGCACTGCAACTACTGATGAACAGACAGGATTACTTGTAATACTTAAGAAAACCTTCAAACCTGATCACCATGAAGCAAGATCTGAAGTTATGAGAGGCCTCTTTTTTTTCGATGAATTCTGAGCGAGTGAGTGTATCTATTATTTACATCCCAGATATTGATATCTCCAGAAAGTTATGACTCAGAAAAAAAGGAGTGTGGGATTCTTTTTGTTGTTTTTTTGTTTTTTTTTGGTGCAAGCTAAGTCAATCAGGCACCAGAAACTTTTGGTTTGGTAGTGTTTGGAAAAATCAGCAGAATCTTTGATTGGTGTTTTTAGCTGCAGGATATCATCTTTTTATTCACATTTATAATTGCTGATGACTTATTAGAAAAAGAGGAACTCAACCCTTTTGTAATGATTTTATATTGACTATTAATTAACGTATAACTGCAGAATTAAATGCTTATTACCCTTTATTAAAAAAATAGTTCAACATTGAGAAACATATTTTCTTTCTTGCAGAGAGTAGACGAAGAAGACTGATACCACTCTTGTTTAATATGAAGCAAGCAGCCAGTTAGCTAAGCTTAGCTTAGCATAAAAACTGGAAAAAGGGCTAAACAGTTAGCCTGGCTTTGCACAGAAGTAATAAAATCTGCCAATCATAACCTCAGCAGCTCCCTAAATAATTAAAACATTCCATCTCTTCTGTTTAATCCATACAAAAAGTATAAAAAATGGAAATTGTTGCACTTAGCAAGAAAAGTTAGCACAGTTTGAAAACCACAAATTGTTGTTTTTGTGCTTTTATTTTTTTTAATTAAAGGGCCTTTAGACATTCTGGTAGAAAGATCTACCCCATTTCCAGTCTTTATGCTAAGCTACGCTAGTTGGCTTAGCATAATACTGTGGGTTGTAGGCTTACACTGAACAAACAGAATGTCGTATCAATCTCTTTATCCAACTCTTGACTTAATGGTTAATTAGATAGTGAGAAACTCATGAACAGCAGCTGGCGACCCAAGTATTGTTCTTATTAATTGCTGATGATTAAGTGATGTATAGCAAATCATTCATTTACCACTCACAAAGCTATTATTTACATTTATTTTATAGAGGGTGCCTTGCAAGAAACCGGTACCTGTATATTTTATTAAAAAACGTGAAATTCGTCCAATAATCATTCAGGTGTTTCATATTAAAAAAGGTCCCTTACGAATATGAATGGCTTTGATTCAGTAAGTCAAGGATCATGTCAGTGTATAAAACCAGGACGGGAGGCAACAGTGCAAGTGAAAATGCTACTATCTGCTGTCATTTCCCTCTAGACATACAACCAGTGGAGCATTTACAGTAAGTCGCTAGATGCACAGCCAAGACTCAGACAAGTGAATTTATGTGTTAAGTTGGTGTCCCCCCTCCCTCCCCCCTGTCTCAAAGGCCCTGCACAGATAGCAAGATCCATTAGGAATTTCAAGTTGAATTAAGGTGCTTGGGGAGGACACATTAACACATGTGCCGCTTCTGTAGTTAAATGTCAGAATGGGAATGAGGCCTGTGACTTTATATTCCATTAGCCACTGCCTCATGTTTCCCTGCTGTGTATCTAAATAAATAATCAAGACAGCCTCCAAAACACGAATCATCTTTTCACAATAATAGAAAATTAATGGCTCTGCTTGGGTAAGTAAATTACACCAAGAACATCCCACACAGCCGAAATCACTGCTGAGAGAAGACGACAAAGGATGCATTATAGGCCACAGCAAAAAGGAACCCACTCGTCCAGAAAATTCTGAAATCTGAATAAAATGTTGGGGCTTTCAAGCTCTTTACAATCACCTTGCATGAAAGTCTAATTCAGTTTTGCTTCTTATTAATTCATAAGCCATTAGTAACATATTTCTCTAACAAAAAGCCCCTGACAATGGAAAAAGAGGAGTGTGTTTGGGAGAGGTATGTGCAATTAACATTTAAGCATGGACGATTAAAAAGTAGTTTCAAAGAAATGGCTGAGAGTGGGGGTTTTGAAAGATGCAAACGCTTAACTATTTTATGGGGCATTAGCCAGATATATTTAAATACAGCTGAAGTGTATTCCTGCCATATAGTACATATAACACCTGTCATGCTAAATCAGGTACACGATCCACTAGTATTAAGCCAGGCAAGTATAGAGCCCAAACCACTGTCTGCAATGTCTGTATACTGACTGCAGCAGTGTTGGTAACAGTGAACTTAAATATAATGCTTAAATAATTGGAAATAAATAAAATAAGTGATAAGGTGATGAATCTACAACAAATTCAACAATTGATTAAGTCATTTTTTTTAAGACTTTAAGGCTATCATATTTAGCATGTGTAATCTTTCATGTTCACCACCTGACATGTAAACATGCTTCTTATTATTGCTACTTAGCAAATTCGACAAAATATATATGTTGACCTAATGATGGTACTAAATGGAAGGTCAGGTGGTCACCAAAGTCAATCCAATTCAATTTCATCCTGAGGGGGGGGGGGGGGGGGGGTTGAATGTTTGAAACACCTCATGGTGGCGCTAGATGCAATGTCAGCGGATCACCAAACCCAATACTATTCATCCTCTGAGGATGACCAACAAACTGGCAAAATTGGCATGGCAAGCATAGCTATGGGCCCGACCAATACTGGATTCTGTTTGTATGATGGTGGTGGCCTAGGACTTTTTCACAGTACTTGTATATATATATAGAATATTTACATAAAGCACACATTTTTTGCAGTGTGGTTACCAAACACAAAGATACATAATGGACATACATTAACTATAAACTATATAGTATAAAATGACATCAGACATCAATAAAATAATTATAAAAAACACATACAATGAAAAAAATCACATGTATACAAATATACATAAAATGCTGCCTATATAACTTTTTTTTTTAAATGTCAGTGCATATCGGTCAACATATATGCTGATATAGATATATCTGTAATAAGCCAATATCCAACTTATACATTGGTTTGGCTCTACTAAAAATACTAAACATACTGCTTTTTCAGCTTTCTAATTTACTTGTTTACTTTAAAAGTTGTGATGGGTATTTCTGCTTATTTTCAGTTATTTTATATACTAAAAAGTTAATCAATCAAAAAATTGCAAAATAATCATTAGTTCTACACCAACCTAAACAGAACTCTTTGCCATTTATACTGTACTCTCCATTTATTTGTACCTTTTCTTCTCTGTGTCTCCTGACCTTAACATGCTCATTTCCAATAATGCCCTGCTTGAAATTAACACCATTGCAGACATTCACACCTGTGAGCTGACAAGTGTAACCGCTTCTCTCTTTTTTTTTTAACTATTACACTCTTCATTAACCAAAGAGATACAGGGTTAATTACAGCTTGGAAAATGACCAGTCAAAGAGGTAACAATGAAAAGATCTGATATAGAAAGGCTACACAACCCTTTGGTGAATTATTTAAGGTAAAGACTGCATAAACCAGAACAGGAGCTAATTCCACTGTGGAGCAGGTGTTAATGCCATCTCATTTCCCCACATAAACACCTTTCTCTCTCCCAGCACATAAATAATTAGCACAGATGCAACCTACTGTTTACTTTTTAAACAGGATGAGCGCGCTACACCCTATGAAAAAAGGCGAGCTGATCTGTGAGCAAACACAGGTTACAGTTCAGAGCGAAGAGACCCGGGACAGAGAGCACCAGGAGAGTCATGAATAAGTCACACAGCCCGTGGACCTTCCTCTGAAGGTACCCAGGCTCTGACATGGAGCTTTTTCATCTGATAGCTCCGAAATGTCCCGGAGACGTGGGGAATTCAGATACATGCAAGTGGATGGACCGTATATGCATGCGGGCTGTCTTGTGTATGTGTGTGAGTACATCACAACCCTGTGGATCACACACCAGGCATCTTCATTCATCCTCTAGAGAGTTTTTTTTTCAAAGCTTCTTTTTTTTTTTTCCTTTCTGCAAGGCCAGCATGGTGTCAGGGTGCCAGGTGATTTCGCTTCCAGTTCAAATAATGACTGTAATTAAGCAATTAAGACCTGAGAGGCAGAGAGGCCAAGAGCTGGCTTTCCTTACACATCTAAACAGACGGCAAATGAGGATACACCGGGGAATACAAACATTATGGCTATGGCATATGCTTGCTCCCTTTGGTACTGATAGCAATAGCTTATGTCAAAAGCACTGGGTGATATGACATGTACAAACAGACACGTCTTACTCTATATTTTCACGTAAATTTAAAACATTAGTGCACGTTTGTGATTATTTTTAAGTTATAATAACCTTGAAGATCACATTTTATTTGGTATTGCAAATACAGTGCTCCACATTTTTCGAAACCAAAGAGTATTTACAGAATAATCTCTCGGTCATGGACTGTTTTCACTGAAGTACCAACCTGAGATACTGAGTAGGTTTTTTTTTTTCTTGGCTGCTTGAAAAGCCTTTCAAGGACCGCGGTGAGACACTGGGCAGCAGCGATGAGATATTTGGCATTTTCAGGTAGGAAAAAGTCCAAGCTGGCCTTACATTCAGAAATAACACAAGTTCTTAAACTATTGACTGCACTGAAGCAGTAGACTTCAAAAGGTCCTTCTGACCTGTTTGCTGAGGAGCCTCAAACCAAGTTTTTTTTCTTCTCCTTCTTTCCCTCCCCAGTACTATGCGTTTCATTATTAATATGTTTTTTCTCAAGTTTCTCTCTGACCCAGGACATTAAATAAAACATTGTATGGTTCATGAAAGATTATGAAAGAGCAGAACGTAAGCAGCAGGAGGTGTAAACTCAGCACAATTCATTCTGGTATATAATGTCAATGCCAGCAACACCCCTCTCACCCTACCTCCATGCCCTGCAGGCATATTGGCGGAACTACCAATGGATGCTAAGCTTTTTCCGACAAAGCTCCGAAGATAAAGTATCTTCCTTTTATCCCTTCTGCAAATCAATTCTGGGCCTTACAGCAAAATCCCATAAAATAACTTCAAACACCACTACTTACTCCGAAAATTTGTATTATGGCTATATCTCTTTGAACCGCTACCAGTGAAGTTTTGGAGGAAAATGATTTAAGTGTTATCTGCTAAGACATCAGCATGTCAGCACTTCACCTCAGTTTTTCTTCACATGTCAACCTGAACCTTGTATTTCTCTCCTTGTGTTTGGTTTTTGATTGCTTCTAACCATACAGGCCTGGTGATAAATACAAATGCTGCTTGTAAACTTAATGGCTGTAGTAAGTGCAAACAAGATGGTATGAAGCCCTGCTGGTGCTCCATGCTCACTCAGCTGCTGAAATATTCATTTCCTCTCACTCTTCTTCAACAATATGATATAAACTGAGGCTGATAGGAAGAGTAACTGGAAAGCAGTGTGTCAGTCAAGGTGTGATCACTGGGATTACTGCTTGATATGTATCATTATATTTAATAGAGTGCACTTATTATAATAAATGGAATGTAAATGGAATGTATGTTACTTTATAATTAGTGGCCTTTTCAATTAGTAGATAGATAGATATTAAAATAAATGTAAGCTGTACTATTAATTATGATTAATTATACTATACAAGATATTACGCATGTAAGAACATACATTACTAAATCAAAAAGATCTCAATCTAGCTGTATCCAAAGTATGTCACTAGGCATAATTGGTCAAGTATAACTGTAATTCCTTTTCATCCATTTTGCAGTCAGAAATAATGCCAATGTGTTTTTAAATGTATTGTTAATAGTTATTCTTTATTATTAAAAAGGAAGAAAAGAAAAGGTCTTTGGGGAAATATCAGAAATTCTCCTTTTTGTCTCAGCCAGCTGGAAGGGCGTGTCTGTGTTTGATTGACAGCAGCAGGCAGAGTGCCAGTGTTACACCACAGGGAATGAGAGGCAAACTACACAAAGTTGCACTGTAGCCTACAAATCATGGGCAGGCAATGTGTTGTGAGGAGTGGTACTAAAGAGTTATAGCCACAGAAGAATCTAACAGGTTTGAAGTGATATATTCAGGTATGTTTACATGCTGTTTAATGTTGCTGAGTAGCTTTCTGGTCTGATAAGTGAAATTAATGGTGCACTTTTTCATGATGAACATTTGTTTGGTGGTTCAACAAATGTGCTGGTTTTCATATGTGTATGTTAAATAAGAAGGAGACTTTAGCATTAAAGTTCATGTGGGTTGTTCAGAGTCTATGTCTCTAGTGTTGCGTGTCAGGATGCAATCAAGCTTTGTGTGACCGTCTGCCCTGCCTATTATAGACTGACACATTATTGCTTTATGCAAGATTTAATATGTTGAACAAATGAGGTCATCTACATAGGGAGAGAACTAAAATCCATTAAATTAATTCAAAGCTAGGGGGCGCTATCATGAAACCAAATGTATTTTTACAGCAGATATACAGTAAGCATCTCTGCAATTATAGAGCGCCAAAATCTGACAACCTAGCTTTTCATTTTGCCCAATAGAAAAATAGTTAGATAGTAGTGTTGGGGAGTAACTAGTTACATGTAATGGCATGATGTAATTTACTTACTGCAATCTGTTATAGTTACTGAGAAAAAATGTGTAATTAAATTACAGTTACTTATGAATATGTTGATGATCACAAAGGGGGTTACATCTGAATATTTTCTGTAAAAAGCAATATGTACACTATCTTTACTCAATAGATTACCATTGGTTTTTAGCTAGTGAGTGAAGCAAAGCTACTAGCTACTTGCATATTATACCATCATTTGGCTGGTGGCTGGTGCAAATTTGTTGACCTGCTTGAATAAAAGGACACTAGTCATTAAGGTAACTATTAATTACATATTAGTACAGACATTTAAAAAAATCAACAAGATCTCAATGTAGTTGTATCCCAAATATGTCAATAGACATAATTAGTCATTTAAAGTCTAATTAAAATCCTCATGTCTGAAAAGTCCTGACAATGAATGGGTGATTACTGTTAACTACTGCATTTGGAAGTCAAATTGGAATCTCCCAGAGGTCACTACTCAGAACATAAAAAAAAAACTCAACCCAACTCCCACATGCTATATGCTTTAATGCCAAATCCACATGGTGTAGCCCTGAGCTATATAAAACTGTAGTTCCTACATTTTTAGAGTGGGCAGTGGTACAAATTTAATCTTTCTGCACAAAAACTGCATTTGATAGGCACTTCCCCCTGCTGTACTAACAACAGCGACTCATGCATAGGAACATCCAACCTTTATCTATTCAGTTGGCCTATCTGTGGGATGAGTACAGAGCTCTGAGATCAGAGGAGGTTTGAAAAAAAATGACCTGACAATCTTGTACACAGTCACACGGTCTTTCTGGGCTCCTCTGACCTCTGTCGGTAGCACCGTTCCGAAATTTCACCTTAAGGAATGAGAGGAGACATGGGATGCCCACAAAATCAATAGCTTTACTTCTCTGAGAGGATAAACACAAACAATCTAACAGACAAGACACAATCATGGAGACATTTCCATGTTGGTAGACCCCAAATTTAGAGTACAGCTTACAGAATCACCAAATAAATGTTTGGAATGTGTTACAGTAATATGGTGATGTCAGATTGATGTCTTCCTTTTAATCTATTGTTAAAACACTACTGTTACTCTAGCTATTGTGGTTACTTTATGCCATTTGATCCTGTTCCAATGTGGGACATGTATTCTATTAGCCACCTATCAGGTGAATATGAAATGCTTGTTACTGTTTCCTGTCAATAAATCAAAAAAGCACAGTACTACTAATACTGTACAGCAACAGCACAGAAATAAAAATATTAAGAGGTTATCTTTCTAAAGGTGCTTGATTCTCTGTACTCTCCATGTTTCTACTGGCTTGGAGCAGGTGAACTATAGCAAACTGGTAGGCGGGCCTGATGTGACCCTTGACATGGGTCAGTAACACACTAAGTGGCTTATTAAACCCACAAAGCCCCTCTCATGTCAAAACAAGGCCAAATCTAAAAAGACAGCTACATGAAAACAGAAAAATCACAGAAAACACTAAGTGAGGGATCTGACAATGAAAATTTGCCTTAATAAAACCATTACAAATTATTGTAAATTAGTTGCATTTTTTTCTTTCATGTCGACTGCCCAATTAACCTGTGATCTACAGAACTGATCCTCTCATAATAAAGTCTGTACTGACATCACAGACTATAGCCTTGGTATAAACATGAGCAGATCAACCACAGACTAATTTCTCCAATTGCCTGATTCGAGTATTTCACAAAAGAGTCAGAAAAAATAAGCATTGTCCTGTGTATATAGTCAACAGTGCTAGAAATAATATATACATATACATAATGGTAATATCCAAGTCATCCATGTGACCCCTTTGCAGTGGATGAAGTATCCTTACTTACATACTGGAAATAAGGAAACAAATACATTTGCATATATAAAAATGTGTATAAGCTGCAAAAAACTAAAAAAACAAAAGCATCTTATTTCTGTTTTTGTATACTGTGAGTCACATTAGGAAAAGCCCAGCTAAAAGAAATGTGTATAGTAGGTTTTTACAGCTCTCAAATGTAAAAATGGGTCAAATTTGACCCTGAACAGTATGTAATGGTTAATACTGATGCACAGTATAACAGTATGTTCAAAATTGAATGTGGTAGTCGGTAAAGATGGTGTTTACTACTTGATATACTAGACAAATTGGTAATATAATGTATGATGTATGTATGTATGTGATGTATCGTAAAGCCTTGATCTTTAAAGTATCTAGCTGTCAGCCAAATGTAGTGGAGTCAAAAGGACATTATTTCCTTCTGAAGTATAAAGTAGCATAAAATGGACATTTTCAAGTACAAAATATAATGAGTAAAATGTATTTAGTTACTTTCCACTACTGCCCCTCAGTTCATGATGGGGCCTTTTTAAGGAGCCCCCATCCCCAGGTTGGCAACCACTGATCTACAGTACAGAGCAAGCAGCACAAAAAAAATGGTGTGCTATATACAGTAGCTCTAGTATAATAATGGACAACCCAACCCAAACATCAACACTCAATGCTCCAGATATGAACGTGGTCCTCCCTTCTTGCGTAGACTAAGAATTACAAAAGAGGATATGTTACTCTATTTAGGTAAGTGTTATTTGCTATCAACAGTGTTGTAAGCTGCACAAGTATTCATGAGAATGCATCTGAATAATTCAGAGTGCTCTTGCCAACTGCTAAGGGAGGCCAAGTGACAGTCTGTGCATTATCCTTTGATCAAGGGGTTCCATAAGAGTGCAGCATCGGCCACACCAGAGAAAAAGCATATTTAGGCCAAGATGGATGCACAAATCCGAGATGACAGAGCAGTGTGCGCCATCCAAATCTTTTTTCACCAGCTGAAGAATATGAACAAGATGGGTTTGTGTTTCACAAAGCAGCAAAGCTCCATCAAATAAAACATCCCATCTGGTGATGCTAGATTTAGTGACCTGAGAGCGTAACCCATATTCCCAGTGGTTATTGTGTTTTGGGGAATTAAGTAAATACTCCTTTTTGTGTGTGAGAGAGCTTACACAAAGACACAATGCTACAGGTTCAGCTGAGGGGCATATGGATACACAGGATCCATTTAGTTAACACAGGATTATGAGCCAATTGACTAAAAACACAGCTGCATTTACAGTGCAGCGAGAGCAGTGCGACCATGGGAAATAGTCTGAATATAAACTTCAAAACAACATGTTTTAAATATATACACGCTTTAAGTGCACACGCTAACGTAGCGCCGCTAAAGAAGGCTTGATATTTATCAAGCATGAAGTGTTAAACACAAACAGAACAAAGGAAAAATGGAGCACTAAGAAGTGCCGCTCAAATTTCAGACCCAACACCTTTGGACAGCAAATCCCCGGACGCAGCCTGCTACAAACTAAATCATTTCAATAAACTCTGTCACGGAATCAAGCTCTGCACCACCCAGGCATAAGCTACAACACAAAAAGAGTCACCCGCTGCTCTGAAATGCTTTGTCACTAAAATGAAATGTGATGTAGAGCGATTTTCCATGCATTTGCCTCTCAATTATGGATAGTGATTGTAATTAGTTCAGATGGCTCGCAAACACTGAACTTCTGCTCAGTCCCATTACAGTTTGGAAAGGATGAAAAATACATTAGGTGTGTATACACTTTTTCAAGCAGTTCTCGCTTATGGTTCAAACATTTACGCCAAAAAATCCCACTGAGCCTCTTAAAGAGTTCTCTCTCTTTCTCTTCACAGTTTTCCACAATGATCCAGTTCGGAAACAATTATAGATTTGAGTAAATATCCTCCAGTGATGGTAACCAGAGGCCTCCAGGGCATATGTGTGATGCTGACAACTCTGGGAAGGCTGAGTTTTTGTGTGCAGATGAATTCAGTGACTGTTAGACAAGAGATTCCTTAATGGAGAATGATCTTAAACTGACTGGTTCAGGGCCAGCACTTCACTGTCTGCTTCTGAACAACAGGGCTCCGGGGTAGGAGAATCTCTTTGTGTGTAACACGCCTGTAAGTGCTGTTTGTTGTCAAAAAAAATCTACTACCCAATGTCCTGGATTAAAAATGCAAGATCCCCTGTTTCTTTTCTATTTCTCCCGTTTCATCTCCTGTAAATGAGCTCGGTCAGGTTAAATAAGAAATGCAGACTGACTGTAACAGGATTCTGTGGGTAAATAGACATGTGCTCAGCTCACTGCAATCCAATCTGTGGCCTTCGCCAGACATCTCTGCTGTCATTTTGACTTGTGTTACAAGAAAAGCTGTTTCAGGGCATTTGTAATGTGTCTTTCTTTTACATCAGTGAGTGTAAGTCAGAGATTGTTCCTAGAGTTTGTTATCCAAGGAGCTTTAAAACTGTCAATCCCTGCCCGCTCTCAATTCAGCCAATCAGATCTAATGCGATAGGAAAGATTCACATGTTTATGACGTGTGAGTGTTCACATCAGACAAAGAGTTGGTCGTAGGAGGGTTAAAAATGATGTATATACAATACACAGTATCACATAAATTTAGGTTGAACAATGTACAGACCTTGGCTGATGCACAGCGGCAGATTCACCGCAGACAACTACTGCCACAACAAATAGTAACAAAAATACACAAGCTAAACACATATTCTCTGCTCTGGAGCTAGCCTAGCCACTAATACAATTAATTAGTGGCTAGGCTAGCTTTAATTTAATTTAATTTGTAGTGTGAAAGATTCTAGCTCGTGAACCAAGCTAGTTATTCGCAATTTTCGACAGGTTAGTGTTGTGTCAAATCAAACGCGGCTGTTGCGCACTTAACGGGAATGACGATTAGCTATTTAGCGAGCCAGTGTTAGCAAGCTAGCGTTAGTAAGCTACGTTATCATTCGTGGTACCAAATCATTATAAACTGTTAAACCTACTGATATGTTATATATGACAACAGTATAGTGGTGCTTAGTGCAAAAAAACACGTATAATTTACATTTGTATAACGTAGCAGTGTTCACTGTAATTACAACGTCCTCGGCCCCATTTCCTCCCCTTCTGCTACGTGGTCTAGATGGCAACCGCTGAGGGCGAGAAGTGTCCATAGTTCCACACTCATTCTTTTGGACCATTTTGAATGCACCATCCAGGTACTAACAGTGCACTGCATTTTTCCATACTTTTCCATACCGCACTCATGCACTCAAAATATGAAGTGTAAGTACAGAAGTATGCGATTTGAGACATAGCACTAGTGTGTTTTTGACAGAAGCCATGTCAAGTAGCACAAAGCCGCAACTTCTATAAATGTGTTTGTTTAATTTACGTTTTGTTAATGTAAATAACTTGCTCACTATTACTGTACAGATTGATTTAGTCAGACAGTGGAGGCAATACTGACCCACGCAGTAGCTGCTGTAGAGCTTGAATAATAGTTGCTAGTATTTATTTATTTTTTAATAAAAGTTTGACAAAGTCTTGACAGTGAAATTTACTGAAAAACAAATGTACCACACACCTTTTCCTCATGCTGACATGGCTGAACAGAAGACTGACTTTTATCTATGATGATAATAATAACGCTGGAAATAATATTTCCTGTTATTGTGATTCTGATTACTGTTGTGTTTACTGACTCATCCTATCACCATCATCTTCATAACAAAGCAGGAAGATCGCTGTGAAAACTAAGCACCCTGGAAATCATTCTGCATTGATTTCTTTTTATCTAAAAAAAAAAAAGGAGCTTGAGCCATAGTGAAATGTGTCCACCGGTTGCCTCTCCCTGTGACTGCTGCCATCCACTAGAAAGAGCAGCAGTAAACTGTGTTATCTTATCTGGGCCTTCTGTGCCATGTATGCAGTGAGCAGAGACTTGGTGGGGAAGCTCTGTAAACACGGCGTCACAGGCAGCACACATGTCTACCTTCTGAAACATCAGTCTCACACTGAGGCTGTCAAAGAAACGAGGCGCCGATTCACAAGCACAGCGCACACAATGGGAACGGACCTGTGGCATCACTTTCAAATGCAATCAGAGCTCAGCAAACTAAACAACAAAATGAAAAAGGACGACGGAGTGCAGGACCAAGCATGTTTTAGCAGAATGTGTCACATCTGAAAAAGCACGATTCAAGGCTTGCTCAAAAAGACAAATAAAACCGTGACCTGCGTTTAAGGCGGGTGAACAGACACAAGTCGTCGTCTTGAATCTCAAAAACACACACCAAACGCCAACTGATCTAAAAGGGGATGTTGAGGAAATGTAATGACTTAGATATTTGAATGGAAATAGTCACTTTGCTCCCATTGACATGAGAAAAAATATGCAAAGTGCTCTTCCTCACGCTGCTGAGAAGTAGTATAATCGCTCATAAACTTGAGATTTTACCAAAACTAGCAGCTTTCCTGACATTGTTTCAACGCCACCCACTCAGAAGCCTAAAAAAAGCAGACAGCAAGAGAGTGAAAACGGAGCCATTTATGGGATGTCTTATACACTGAGCACACATTCTGCCATCAGTCTGAATGTTGTGAGCTTTTAGATGCTATAAAAGCACTGGATAATGATTGCCGGAGACTCTGGCACTTGCTGTTGTTCTCACAGAGACACGGGGCTCTTAGTGTCACCCGTCACTCTCTTGCCTTTAATTGAAACCATTTCCTCCGCTATGTCTCAACGCCTCATCACAGTCTCCAATGAGCTTTGCAGAGGTGCTCTAAGGCAACCGCGATGCTAAAAGGATCAGACCTCTGGGGTGATTCGCAAGCCGGAGAAGACGGCGTTTTATGCAACGCCTTTAAAGCGCCTGTTTTCCTGGCTGTGTGACTGGCTTTGGTCCAGGCTTCCTGTGACTGGGACAGTCAGGGAGCCAACGCGATGGAGCCACTGTGATGTCCTCATTTAAAAAGTTCTCGCTCCGAGTTGTGTGCTGTACAATCCCTCACCACTTAGGGAGAAAACAGCCGCTTGAGAGCGCTTTGATATGTAGAAATATGAAGGCATCATATTTATCCCCTATCCCCCTTCGTGGAGAATGCTCGGATGAAAGCAGCAGTGGGAGCGGGCTGAAGGCTGAGGATTAACAATGACATAACATGAAGAGGGGTCTGTCAGCACAGTGACACCTCGTTTCGTCTGCCATTGTCTGATTACCCCAACAGCAGCCCACCAATGACAGGGATGATCACAGAAAGGCGGGAAGAACACAACTGTCAGGCTTAGGCTGCAAAGCCAATTCCCACCATTTCTGCTCCTTCAAACCAGATTTTAGACAAGAAGAAACAAGAGAGCAGTGGAGAGTGAGCGAGAAAGGGTGGAGGAGGAGGAGAAAGAGAAAGAGTGAGGGAAAAGGACACACGGACAGCTTACAGGGGATACAAACCAAAAGATTATGGTAATCTTCCCTTCTTTGTCCCCTGCGAAATGTTTTCGTACTACGCCTTTTATCTGTGTAAGAAGGGATGTGAACCTCTTCAGTTAGTGACAGTGGGCACTTTCTGTGTGGTTTCTGGGTAATTAGCACCAGTAGCAGGCCCTTTCTTTTTCTCTGCTCAAGCTTATGGTCTTCTTAGGGACGGCAACAGGGGATTTTCCCCCTCCAACCCTCTGTCTGCTCTTAAGGAGCGATTCCCAGCCCAGGCCAAGCCACAACAACCATCTGTTAGCGCTAGAAGGATCAAAACCTTCGGAGACTCTCAGCACCACTGACAATCAAATGGACAGCTTAAGTTCAGACAGGTGACTGAATTAATTATTCTATTCAGGGTGTAACGGAGATGTTCTCAATAGAGCGTCAATGGACTGCTCATATTCTCTGCACAGCTTTTTGTTACTGTTTCCAAACTGTGAACTCAAAACACAATTAACGTATGATTTTTTTCAAATTCAAGAAATAATGATCATTTAAAGCCATACAAACATTCAAACTTCTCTAACCTCCTGTTAACCACAAGCTAAGAGAATTAGAAGAACAACATTTTTTTCTTAAGTGTCAAGCTCTGACTTTTCTCAATTTCCCTTGGTGGTCATTTCGCGGGGGGGGGGGGGGGGGTGGTGAAAGTGACTACTAATCTTTTTTCCCATGCAGAGTGACAGAAGCCAAAGGATAAATTGGCTGCTGGCATCACAAACACGCCTTTTCAATTGGGGATAGTACCAATACGAGATCTAAAAGAACACCCAAAGCTTACGCTCATCATATCAACTGGGGCTTTTCAACAGGGGGTCAAAGGTGGCCCTCAGATAAAGTGCCATACAAGAGATCAGTGGGGCTGGGCCTTCGACGCCTAATAAAAGCACACACGGCGTTAATAGTGATACATTTCTCGATCAGAAGTGTTGGCACTCCTGTGTGAATTTGTCTTCTTTTTCTTTTTATCCTTTTGATGTCTTTTCTCAATTTTTTCTCTTTAACAACACCTCTTCTCTCCACTCCACTGGATGAAACCTCTTTTTGTTGTGGTTCAAGCTGCATCTTATTGTCTCTGTCACGGGTGCTTTGTCTTACCAAGGCCTGCTGCACCCACAGAAAAGCAGGGGGGCTTCATCAAAGCTTGGGCGAGATGGACTCAACAACAGTGGATTAAGGTCTTCTGCATGATAAAGTCCCTACCTAGGGGTGGAATTAACTTAATATGTGAAAGAATGTTATTGAGAGGGAATAAAGTGCCAAAAAGCTCTGTCATTCTCTTCGTAATGTCCTAATCCAGCGCCTGACACAGAGACCTCGGGCTGGAGTTTGTTAATCACAGAGATGCCCATCTGTATTGCCTGTCCTTTAAGCTATTTAAACTTCGCCTAAACTCAATTATTGTCCCTGGGAGACCAAAATGGCATATTAAGTTACGTGAAAGGGTATTCGACAAGCCAAAGGAGAAGAAGAAGAGGAAAAAAAAGGAATCCCAGCCTTAAAGCGAGATGTCAACGCAGCCAATTTAAGTACAGCTAAACAGATTAGTGACAGAATCTATAGACCTGAAAAACAACGTGACAATGAGTTAAAGAGAGGAGGAATCTCACTTTCAAAGCATCCTCTAAACTGTTAAGCAACCTAATCATGGAGGATCTGAGAGACTGTGCCCCAGCATATATTTCTCTATTTACAGCTCACACATGGCTAAGATCACTGAAGACCTTCGATATCCAAGGGATATACTGACTGTGGACAGCATTTATTCTCAAACCAGTATGACTCATTTGAGAGTTGATTAGAGTTAAATCAGATTTCCTGAATCTAGGTTAAATAATTATAAAAAAAATATTTTTTTTTAGAAGTTTTCCAAACTGAAACAATCATGAAATGTAAGACATTGTTGGAAAAGTGCTGTATTATGATTTAAAATGTGGTCTTATGACAATAATGAGGATAAAATGGTTTAATCAGTAATACCATCAATATTTATTTAAAGAAAAATAGTTAATAGTGTTTAAAATACAGTATATATATATATATATATATATATATATATATATATATATATATATATATATATATATATATATATATATATATACACAGTAGAGATTGATATATTGGCCAATAATCTTATACAGAATATGTATATAAAACACACATTTAAATAAATAAAGATATGTAATGGAGGCGTGATATTTTACAGTTTAGCTTTAAACTTTATTGTATAAAATGACATCAGTGCACTGAAACTGTAATTCATTGGGAATTTAATAATTATGAATTACTATAAACACATTACATCAAACAACGTATACATTATATTATATATACTATTATATAATATATAATAATATATTAATTATATAAAATCAATTAAGAAAAATGATCAAATATACCTAAAACA
This sequence comes from Scomber scombrus, assembly GCF_963691925.1. Taxonomy (NCBI): domain Eukaryota; kingdom Metazoa; phylum Chordata; class Actinopteri; order Scombriformes; family Scombridae; genus Scomber; species Scomber scombrus. Next base: position 5,973,761 of record NC_084977.1, on the reverse strand, counting down.
TTGCCTATATAACTTAAAATATAAATATAAAAATATCAGTGCTTATCGGACAACATATATGCAGATACTGATATATCGCTGTCAAATAATATCAGCGGACCGGATCCGGCTCTGGTAGAAACATATCAGTAACTAAACATTGGTATTTCTAGCATTTACTTAATTATTAAGCAAATGTCAGCTAACTCCATAACTATCTATATAAATCACATTCTTTTGACATAATGGTGTCAGATCACACAAACCACAGGTGTGCAAAAAGAATGTACTGGCACAGCTTGAATCCCAGCGCTTCAAATTGCACAACAACTACAAGCAAATTGGATGCAATTTCACATTCAGCAAAGCATATGAACAACAAATCTATGTGACAACAGCTCTGTTCCATATGTAGCCTAAATGTCCCTTCATTTCAGACGCATGGTCAAGTAAGAGCGCAGCGGTCGAAGCAAATGGACTCACTTTGCGGAGCGCGATCATGCCACATTTGCTTAGGGAGTCGAGGGCCGCATCACGCCCCTTAAAGTCAACCAAATACTTAAATGGGAGTATTTTATGCGGCGAGCCGGAGAATGGCTGGCCTTTTGTCAAACCATCCGTCCAAATTAGCCGAAACGCGCTCAAGTCTAAAAGAAATCGCCGCTCCCTCCGATAAGCAAGCATATCCTGTCATGCAGGGAGTAAATGACACAGGACTGTACAGAACTCTGGAGAGAGCTCCATGTCTCCCCAAGTGTCCTGAATAGTGTGATACCGCTCAACAAACTGTAAACAGGCAGATTAACAAGGTTTTCCGCACCATGATTCACACGTTCGCCGAGAAGACAAGAGATATGAATCATCTATGCGGAGCTGATGTGAATTTATCAGGGCCTGCATAAAGACAGGAATTAGCTGACCATGGATACTTGGCAAGTTTATCAAATACTTCAGAAATACCCATGCTGTCAAAATATTCCATTGCATTCTATTTCTCCTTTTTTTTGCTCTATACACCATAAAAAAACCCACTAATCTTATCTTTTAAACCATGTACCACTGATTACAGTGTCAAAATTAGCAAATCAGTCCTTCTAATACATTTCCTGTGGTTTGGTTCCAGTGGAATATTCCAAAGCAAAACAGGCCCGAGCCAGCCGTCACACCAGTGTGCACATCTAGTGGAGAGGATGCTTCTGCTGACATGCTGTATGGAGACATTAACCTGGCCAACCATCGTGCCAATGGTGAAAGCTCCTGAATAAAAAGCAGGACACGATTGTCACAGCGTGTTTGCTCTCTTTGCTTCTCTTGTCTGAGCCATAAGGCCCTCGCCGAGCGGAGAGCAAAGCCCACAAAGAGGGGCTCTCTAATGAAACGAGAGGCGACTGGGATGCTGAACGCGTTTCAACTTCAAGTAAAAAAGAGCCAGGGTGAATTCTGACGCACAATCTCACACAGAATCACCCATTTCCTTCCTCCACATATGCTTGAAACCTTAAAAAGAACATTCTTTGCCACCAGTGATAACTGAACTAAAGGTTCATACTATAGCTTTCAATGGAAAATAAACAATAAAGGAGTACTAACACAGTTGTGTGAAAGTTGGCTGCTCTCCCCTCTGGTTAAACCTTTGAGCAAAAACACCACAGGCTATAAGAGATATGTGTGTCTGCTTAAGAGCTAAGCAAGTTTAATTACTGTGAATAAAATGGTTACGCCGTGTGGCCTAAAGGGAATGCTACACTTTATACGGCACTTTCCTCCAAGTCTAAATGTTTCTTTATAGTTACAACTTCTAATGCGCATCAAAATTAATGAAAAATATTAATATCTAATGTTATACAAGCCTTGCTGGCTTTTGTTTGAACAAGTTCCCCCATTTGCTGTCAGTGAGGGCTGCGAGTCACATTTGTCTAATGGATGCAGCAGCGTTTTTTATTTTTTTATTTTTTATATTTGTCTTTATGATGGTAACACAATCGGAAAATAATGTTCCAATTTGTCTCGGCGGTCATCATCCCCGTGGACACGCTATTGCCTCCCATCGTCGACAAGCCTGGCCCCTTGGCGTTTGACGTATAGCACTTTTCCAAAGTATGGATCTCCTTCTTGCCCTCCAGTCTTGAGGACGGCAAACATCAGACGCAGATACTGTCCTGGCACACATCGGACCAATGTCAAAGATTATGCAAAACCGCGGCGCACGATACTTCTGTTTACACCCAATTGTATAACTTATGTGTCTGCTCGTGAGGACTGCAATTAAAAGAGATAAAATAGGGTTTGAGGGCTGGATGGGGTAGAGAGTGGAGTTAACAGAATAAAAGAAATGACCTAAGGATAGTCAAGACAGCAAAAGAAAGCACACATCTCTAACTGACCACTCATGCTCCATCAGAATCATATTTTTTCCACTTCATGCTTGGTTTGCCAATGAACCTTTTCCCCCTCTGTAAACAAAACACATATTTGCACAGAAAATTACATATACAACGGAGATGCGCGCTTTACACTCAATGCTTTGGACACCGCGGCTTCTCCAAATGGAGCAAAACAAGGGCCTTTATATCTAGTTACGGACAAAGTGCACTTCAGCATGGCTAAGTGGTTTTAGAGGGGGTAGGGACGGAGGTGGAGTCAAAAATCTGTCTTGACATTTCTTGCACCACAATTCTGTAGGATAGAGAATTCAAAGACAGATGTGTATACTTACAAAGACAAGCTTTAAAGAGCATTAAACAAATACACTTTGGAATTCAAACCAAAGGGTGTCACAAATGTATCTCCCGAAACAACCGCAGTGGGAGACTCTGTAGAAATTTTGATGTTTATAGGTTATAATGTGGCCTCCTTGTTGAACAGTCTGGGACGTTGCTGGAACACATGGCACAACAACTGGAATGGAATTCCATCTGACATGTATATATTCCAACTACAATTTATAAATAGCTTAATAAATGTTGTGCTCTCCTGCACCACAATACTATTACTGTGGAAATAAATGAAAGGAGACATTTGCCCTCTGTCTCCTCAGCACACAAAGAAAAGGAGAGTTTTTAGTAGGTAAGTATGCTTCCATGTAATATGGAAGGTTAGAGAGAAAAAGAAACCTTGAACACCCATATGGAGAAAGTCTGCTCATTAAGCTCAAATCAAACCGGGAAAAAAGGAGAAAAAGCCAAGTAAAGAAACAAGAGTTCTTCACATGTTTCGTGCTAAAAAGAGAAACACGTTCACTTTTCAACATTTCCTCCCTGCTTAAGACAGCGGTGAAAGAGCCAATGATGGGAAAAGGTCAATTAGCTTATTAGGGCCTATTCAAGTAAAGGTGATTTCATGCTGTTGACATGTAATATTCCTTCCCTATCTCCTGATTTGACAGTGTGCTTACATTCAGTAACATTTGCAATTTACACTAAAGGTGAATGTGAAACCTGCAGTCCAGCAAGATAATAGAGGGGTAGATAAAAAAGATTAGATAGATAGATACTGTAGATAGATAGATAGATAGATAGATAGATAGATAGATAGATAGATAGATAGATAGATAGATAGATAGATAGATAGATAGATACCAAACCCTATTATATTAACTACTAAAAACATATACATGAAGATCACAATGTGCTAACTAGCTAGATTATTAGCTAGATAGCTATATAGATATATATAGGTAGATAGCTAGTTAGCTAAATAGATCGATTGCTAGATAGATATATAGGTAAGTAGATAGCTAGGTAGAAGGATAGATACTAAACCCTACTAAAAAGAACCATTGATACTTAAAACATACATAAAGATCACAATGTGCTAACTAGCTAACTCCCAAATGCACCCAGACCAGACAGATCTATAAGTAGTATTGATTAGCTTGAATCAATAGACAGCAGCTTTGTGAGGATTACTATTTATTTTATATTGTGTTAAATGCACAAATTGTTAAAATTAATAGTAAACTATTAAATCACATTTTTATTTGTATTTGTAATTAAGTATAATTAGTCAGGTTGTCTTTGTAATTAGCCACAACTGCAGGCTAATTCGTTAACCTCACAGTTTCCCAAACTAGAGAGTGAGATAGATACATGGCAAGAAATATAAATAGGTAGTTTAAAAATACACCAGTCTGAATGTATTTCACCCATCATGAGTCTAAGTACCAGCAGGCCAAGCATCAAAATCCACAATTTATACCTCAACAGCTTCTGACACGCTGGGAATAAATAGTGGCAAGGTGAAGAAAGGAAGAAAAAACACACAATTGGAAAAATACCTGCTGGCGTGGGCAGCAGAGAGGTCAGCTCATTGATACTGCTGGCCTGTCAACTGTGTTCTTTGAAACAAGTCTAGTCCCAGGGGTCACTGCAGGGTAGCCACTGCCCGCCGACATTTGCGTTACTTTTCAACGCCAGCCTCCGAAGCACACACTTGATACATTTATAGCTTTTCCTTTGCCAGCTTAATCATTCATTTATTGCTACTATTATTATCAGCATTACTGATTATAACTCTTCGAATGTGCTCATTTTTAAAACCTGAAAAATGACTCATGCTCCATCACTTACAGCTACTTTATTTCATTCAATATTTGGGTCTAATGAACCTTAATCAAGCATCACTTAAGTCCCACAGACATCAATAGATGTTAAATTTAGTCATGGGACCACAGAAATTAAGTTAATTGGTGCCTGTCACACATTCAGGTGTGCAAAAGGTTTGGTTTTACTAACGAACTGATCAAAACAGTGTATTTCTCCAAATGTTTTTACCAACTGTCTCTGCATTACTAATTATGTTGCTGCTGCAAACACAGTAATTGTGTTTAATGCTGCTAACACAGCTATCTGCAGCAGAAACAACCAGATTCCTCTCCCTTAAGTGCATTTTTTATACTTAATTATTCATTGCAACTTCCTCATTTCATTACTTGTAAAAGTTTACACTTTTTTGTACTATTTTTTTTTTTATGATGTGCATTTAGTGTTTTTAATTTTTTGCATTTCCACTTGTTTCTAGAGTCTCCTAATTGAAGGTAGTCTTCTGGCATGTTTCCAGTTCCATATACATGTGATAGAAGCTACAAAAATTAAAAAAAAACTGGATTCCAGAATTCAGTTCCTCCAGAGGTCTGAGTGAAAACAGTATTGTAATGAAGACATAGAGATGTTGTTGATCTTCTCGGGCTATGGGGATTTAACGCTAACGCGGGCAGCCAGGCCCTGCTCCATCACAATGTCTTCCCCTAATGAACAGTGAAACGCTCCATTGACCAGGAGAAGGGAGGGCGCCGGCTTGAGATCGCAGCAGATCTGTCTACAACGTTAATGATCATTGCGGTTAAATTCAACTAATTAGCCACATGCATGCCTGCTGAATTTGCTGCTGGTTTCAAGATACGCGACAAGAAACACTGAGCTGGTGGTTTCAAACGCCGAGACAACTTGAAGTGCAAAAAAAGATTTCCCCCAAAGGCTCCCGTGGCCGTGTTCATGGCACCCAATATAAGTTAAAGACATTCTCATGCTTATGAGAGAGAGCAGGCAGTGTAATTTAAATTCTGTTGACATTTACTGTCAAGGAGTATTAATTCACAGGCATCCTCTGCTGCATGGGCTTACTCAGCACCAGCGGGCCGCGGGCTCTGGAGAAAGACATGCTCTCTTTACTGTACTCTTAGCAGATTCCCCCTTCAGACTATTGCTGTGATCGGAGGCACACAACCCCCAACCCATAGGTCACAACGGCAAAACGTAGGGATATAGCCTGGTGGAATGTCATATATACAGGTTGTGTCCTCTAATCACAGAGACACCTTCAGACTACATTTCAGGGGATGTGCCTCTTTCATCATCGCATGTCACAACAGACACGATCCCATATTTCTTGAGCGCTCCATTTAGAGGAGAATATCAATCCAGTTTGCTTAGTGTGAGATCTATTTCTGGTCAAACTATGACTATTATGTGGCATGGAATAAATGCAATTTCCAGAGGGTAAAAGTAACACAAAAAAAGAATTCCTTTGCTCTTTGACTACTCTTGCTCGATTCATGTAGGGCATCACATTTGTTCATAAAGGGGTGAGGGAGAAAATGCTCAATAAGATTTGACCTGATTTGGTTTCATAAAAACACGCAGCACAAGCAGATCAATGCTTTGAGATCATCTTGCTCCCATTTACGATTCAATCTATATAGATTTTTTTTTCACCAGACTTTTCTCAGATTCATATTTATGTGTGGCTATGATATGATGAATTTGTGTTCATATGCTCTCTAAAGTGCAATTTGCCATACCCGCGTATACGTTTAACAGTTTGAAATAAAGTCTATTGGACAAGGCTTGTGCTTAGTTTAGCTTCTAGCAATGACACAACCTTGAGTGAATAATCCAGCCCTAATCAGCGCATGATCTGAGGCTAAAGACTTGAGGGAAAATCAGGAGCCTTTAAATGTAACAGAGAACAATTACTTATTTGCGCAGGGGCTAATACATAATTGTCTGTATTTAAGGACATGTGTATGTGTGGAGGGGGGTAAAAATGAATCAAAGTGATAGTTGTTATGCAAATATGTGATCCAATAAAACACATAGCGCAACAGAGAGATGCTTCTTCTCCTCAGCGTTTATATTTTTTCACATTTAAATATTTTGGATACAGGAATAGCCGGAACATGGAGGGAAATATTTAAAGATGAGGCTGATAAAAGCAGATTTTTACTCTATTAAGGGAAATGGTGCTTAAATTAAGAGACTTCTAAACATAAAGCATATTTTTGCTAGTGAATTGTGACCTAAATGGAGGATTAAACTGTGTATAACAGAGCCTTTAACTGCCTGTGCTGGAGCTGTGACAGGTCCTTGGGAGATACACAGAGACTGCTTGCAACACATGTCATATATCATAGCTTCAATCTGTACCCCAACCACTACCTGCAAGCTACAAATGTGCACTTCTCCTGTCATTTCTGTACAGACAGAAGAGGGGAAAAAGGGGGGGTTGCGAGCTAAAAAACCAAATAGCTTTGCATTGTTTGTTATTGTCTAGCCTACATTGTTTGAATCTGGGAGAAAAAGGAACGCTGTGATGTGAAAACACAACCATGTATTTAAGTATTTGTATCACAGTGATGCCTTTGGACGATATTTCCAGCATGAACGCTGAATATGATCGCTTAGCTGTATTATGCAAATAGAGTTTGTGCAAAATAACACTTCAACATCCATGCTGAAGAGCACAGACTTGATTGTCTGGTAGTGCAAAGATGATTCAGGGACACATACACATTATCATGAGAAGCTAATTAAGATTTTTTTTTATTCTAAGGCTTGAATTTTTAAAGAGCAATTTTCCGGTCCATTAGCAAATGGTATTAGCATCTGTGTCACAGGGAAATGTTATATTTTGTGAAAATGCATGTAAGAGTTGATCTAAATAATCTTCAAATCTATAATGTTTGTAACCTATTTATCGTCCAGAACATAATAACACCTGATTATCATTTGGAGTTTGGTATTTCATTATCTTTTTCAGGTGTTATGAGCTATTTTGTAATAAAACATTTAAAATTTACATTTCAGCTCTAAAGGCAAACATCTTCTGTGCAGATCACCAGCACTATCTCTCTCACAAGGCTTCTCTATGCACTATTTGGCTTAAGGGAAACAGCATAAATTGTTTCTTGCTGATGCAATTTCCTGTACTTCTATTGTAATGCATGATAAACAAGCCCATATGCAGCTGCTAGCATAAAACACTTCTTATGCGAGTGTTCTCAAAGTGTAGAGGTTGGTCATTTGATTGGGCACGAGATGTAGGACGTCACTAAAATATAGTTTTTTTTCTGCACTCAGTTACTAGTTGAGGTACAATGAATGTAACACAAAACTATTGTGTGTATATGTTTGTGTTGCAAAAATACCTATTTATATGTGCATCAGAAGTAGTTAAAATTGCCTTTATTGCTTAATTATCTGGGTTAAATTGTCCTCTACTGCTGTTCTAACCCCTCACACATGCATGCATAAGTTTAGCTGCCAACAAAATGCATATTTCTAACCATGTACCTAAATTAATACATTAATACATTTCAATTTTAGCCCTACCTTCAAAAAATTAAATAAAAAATAAATGAGTGTAAATAAAAGTTGTTAAGGATTTGGGTGGAAATAAATTGTTGAAATGAAACTGGGGGTTTTAACAGTGAAATGGGAAAATACAGTAGTCAGGTTAACATGAAACCATACTTCACAATTTTCCTAAAAAAAATTAGTTTGTTTTATTTTTTTTATAGAGTGCTAATGAAATGCTAATGAAAAAAATGGGCTCATAGCTCATTTGGCGATATTGCAGTATTATAAATAGGTTGTCTGTGCAATGAAACAAGGTGGAAAATAAAGTTAGTTTGAAGTGTCAGTGAAAAAAAGAGAAAGCTATTGACCGATATGTTTTTATCACATTGCATGCACTTTTTAGACGGTCCCTAACATGAAAAAACAAATTATAATGGTCAGTTTTTGTTTGGTGTCAAAGAGATGTTGATTCAACTGAACAGTAATTTTGGACACACTGGTTTGAGGTGCTGTTGCATTGTATCACATTATACTGAGAGGTGTTTCTAATATGTTGTCCACCCCATGTACTGTATATCACTGAGGTGTGATAAAATATTGAAAAATGAACTGAATTGTCCTAGCATGTAGTGTTTAGATCTTGCATTTGATGACTTCTTTTGAATTTCTCACATTATAAATGAGTAACATGTTTTCCCAAATCTGCTTGACAATTATCCAAAAAAGGGAAAGCGGTGAGACTGTCTGTGAATGAGGACACTCTCAGGTCAGTTTGTAATATTGCTCAACTGTGTAATTCACTGCTAGTGAGCGGACTGGATGCTGACTGCGCCTGCAAATTAAATCATTCACAAACCAATCATACCACTCGAGCTTCAAGTGCAACATGAGTCACATTGAAAATCAAAATCCTTCTTGGTAGACCCAACACCTGCCAGTTGACTTAACTTGGTGGATAAACAGACCCCCCACCACCCAGCCTCCTTCTCTTTTTCCTGCTCAGTATCCAATCATCATATGATGCTGAAGCAAATCAAATGGGCATGAGGAAGGAGAGCAAATACACGTTGTTACTGCAGAAGAGCCTTGGCTGGATGAACAGGTGTTACGGCTGAATACCAATGCAGCTTCAGAAAGCAAATGCGGCTAGGCTAAATCCCACACTGCAACGACTTATTTATTTCCAAATAAGCATTTAAGATCATTAAACCAAATCAGAAGAGAAAACTACATCGGTGAAAAATTTGCATTTACAAGAATATAATTGAAGAAAAGCCTCCCGGTGTGTAGAAAATCAGTTTTTACTGCTCTCTTGAATTAAAATGAAAAGAAGGGTCCAGGTGTTGAATTTCATGCAGGGTTTTTTTTCCCTTCAGCTTTCATACTCTTCAAGTTTTTATCGGATCGCTTCTGAAATGTCTGTTTTGTCTCTATCTGTCTATACAGTTTGGTATACTCTTTTCTCAATGTACCTTCATGCAGTTAAAACCAGTAATTTGCTTCTTTTTCTTCATATTTTAAGTATTGGTTCTATCCAATAGAATCTTTCTGTATAGTCTCTCAAGGTCGGTTTAATGAGACAAGATGGTGTTCAGAGTTCAGATCAGCAAGTATTCCACAGGGTTTACCTTTTTTAATGTGCTTTCACCTCCAATTACAGTTATAATATTCTTTCATAGGTTCAAAGGTCACATAAAACCTAAAGCCAACAAAATATTACAAATATCAGCTTCAAACACAAACTGCACAACTTAATTCCACATATTATCAGTATATAAAATCAACTGAGTAATTGTTGTACATAACAGATTAAAGCGACAGTCTGATGGCAAAATATATGATAGATTATCAAATCTCATAAGCTATGAGCCAATGAAAAATAGTATTTGAAATTATTGATACATGAGTATCTTCAATGTGTTGAACAAATCTAAACTCTCAAATAAAAACATCCAAAAGAAAAGGTCCCTGCATTTGCTTTAATTTAATTCCTAAAGATAAAAGACAAGTGTTCTACATGCAAATGTTCCTATATGCAGATGACACCATTCTGACACACATATGCTACATCATTATAGAGAGGCTTTGAGCAAATGGAACATGCTTTTTATATTGTTCAGGATATTAAATGTACAAATGTCAGACTGCTTATCATATAACCCCCCATTGGTAATCACATTAAATTGCTTTTCCCATTCATATCATAGGAATTTATTATAAACACAGGTTTAAAGATTGGGTTCAAAACTTTTTTAGCAAAGACGTCAAGTGATAATACATTTTAATGGTTGTCAATTATAGACCTGTTAGAAATCTAGAAACAACAGTGTTTTAACCCTTAAATTATATATTGTAAAGTCTCATGCCTGCCTCTCTAATTGTGAAGAAATCTGGATAACTATGTGATAGGAGAAACCACAGTTTAGGGCATGTTCCAGGTTTGGGGGGTTCCAAAATGTACCTGGCAATGTTTCACAGTGTAATGTATTATCCTGTTTTATAATCCTTTTTTTTTTTTTACTGGAAGTCTGCCTTTACCTCTGTGCTTTTATAATCAGGTCTTTTGCTGGCCAATGTATATACAGCTTAAAGTTAACAGAAAGTTTGGAATTACCTACTTTTTTCAGCACTCACTTTTAGTACAGATTAACCCTCAATTTCCTTCTGCATCTACCACAATATTACATTATGTGTTTGTCGCTACTATATAGCTAATAGTTAAAACTAACCAAATGTTTAGCACAAGGGATGCATGCATCAAGCTAGTTGGGGAAATTGACAAAAAAAAGGGGAAAAGGACCTTCTCTGGTTGTGACACCAAAAATGAGATTATACATCAAGAGAATTTGTCGGTTCTCGCTAAGTGGATGCTAGTTCCATCTTTGCTTTGTTAAGTAATTCCTCAATCATTCTCATCTCAAACAACATCAACAACTTACACACAGACAGACTACTTCATTTCCACGTCAAAAGTGTTACATTTTTCAGCTTTGGATACTTAACATCTGTAGTTTTCTCTTTGAGCTGTGTGATGCTACTTGCTGATTGTGCTTGTTACCAAAAATGCTTCACTTGAAGGTCAGACAGATGTCAGCAGATGCTCAATAGGCTTTCAAGCTGCTATTACATTTAATTTTAAAGCAATTGTGACATTTTGGGGCTTGAAAGTGGACTTTAACCCACCTCGAAACTGGCTGTAATCATTGGAGCTCTCAAACATGCTAGTCATACCAGCCCATTCAGGGTTGTTCCGTTTGTTCTGATTAAACTCAATTTGAGATGTTCCATTTGTTCTGATTAAATTCAGCACTTCATTACATTTCTGCTCCAAAGCTTTGGTAGATATAGTCAACCATAATTTATTATACCAGCATCACAAATTATATTAATCCTAACGATGAACAGGAACACTTTTTAAATCACTGCTGTTTTAAAAATAACCCCTTTAAAAATAACATAGTGCTCCTGCAAGAAAAGACTATTTTTATTTTAATTAAAGGTTTGAGTGACATCATGATCATCTCGTGCCAGAAAACTTTTATTTCATAAATTCTAATCTGAACCCTGGCACAGAGAATGAGCAGGCTCACGCTGGCTTCTTAACTGACACTGCCGGTCAACGAGGTGATTTTTTTTTTCCTCTCCGCGGGTGTTTCTCAACTTGAAATGGAGAGCATTGGCAGGACTTAAATTGGTGGCATTTTGTGGTCTTTAAAGAAAGGGGGCTCATTAAAACTAACAGGAGAAGCCTTCAAGTTTCCTCCATCATTAGCCAATGTAACAGCAGATAAGAGAAGTATAATTATAGATCTGGGTAACTTGTGTTGTCAATTTAAAAGTGATGGAACTGCATAATCCCCAACCTTGTAATATGACCCTACACCCTGCAGCGTCATCCTGCTTTTTAATGAGTGTTAGCCTGAGCAGTGGTATACTCACAGATGGGCTTTCATGATATTATTTCTGCTGTAAAACACCCACACTGCTCAACTTGTCACTTTCATGTCTTGTTATCTATTTTGTTTAATATGACTTACATTATACTGTAAGTATCTTTTATATGTGCATTGGTAACTGTATAAATCCATTCTGCCAGTATACAGGTAACAATGAAAAGCAATTTAGAAGCCGTAGAGGCTAGTGGGATGCTAGTGTCTAACAGGATCCATAAGAAAAGTTTATGTATTGTCAATTCATGAATTGGAATTGAATTTACTAACATCAATGGTCATTTCAAATCTCTCATTAACTGTCAACACATACATTAATTGGCCACCACCATGACTAATACAGACCTGCTTTAAGACCCTCTTCAGACATGTTTTAGGACATATAAAAATATAATGTTTAGTGTCTGGTATGTTTTTTTCCACACACACACACACACACACACACACACACACACACACACACACACACACACACACACACACACACACACACACACACACACACACACACACACACACACACACACACACACACACACACACACACACACACACACAAATAACCTAATTAAAAATTCATAAAATTAGAAATTCAGAATGTCTCCTCTTGTGTCTTCACTGGAAAGTCAGTTCTCAGTGTATGTGCACTGGGGGCTTCAAGTTTTTGACATCAAACTTGTGCTGGTAGGTACACGCCTTAAACTCAGATTTAAGGTGAGCACACAGAAACTTTCCACTTTCAGCAGATAAATGTGAAAACAGTCTCCTACTGTCAAACTCTGCACATACATCATTCTGCACAGTGAAACTCAAACATGCAAGTGAGGTAGCAAGAAGCAAAACACATTTTTGAGTGGAGGGGGACTTTAAGATGCATTATGAAATAGAAAGTCAAGTCTTTTTTTTATTCCTCAATAGACAGATCTGAACCCTACTTTTATTTGTTTATGGTAACATTGAGAATCATTGTTCCCATGGTAATGAACAAAAACAGTTTTTGTCATATTTACTTGATTGAAAGGTGTCTCAGCCTATCAAATTCAACTGTGGCAGTCATGGATTATGCCTGCCAACTCAACCACTCCCAGAGTTTGTCCTTTTTGACCCAATTTGAAGTTCCAGTAAGACATGGTAGTGAAAGTGGGACTATATCTATAAAGTCCTAACACTTTATAGATATACTTAACGGGAGATAATAATGCATCTACAAGAACTTTTAAGGGGACCTATCATTGTTTTCATTTCATTTTGGGACTGCTTTGAAAGTTCAGTTTCCATCTTTTTTCCAACTTTCGGCCTGAGCCGGTGTCAACTCTTGACAGATTTCTTTAAATGGTCATCTGCTCCACACACAGTGTGAGTTCACTGCTCCGCTCTGTCAACATTATAGCAGTGCTCCATTGTTTTGAGTGTAAGAATGCTTAACCAAGCTGGCATGCTGTGAGTATTTTCCATTTACACAGCAGGGCAAAGTAAAATAAACAGTTTACCTGTTGGAGGTGTGCTGGACATCTGCAGCTGTGCTATTCTTCACAATAAAAGTCTCGCATTATGTAGTCATAGCTTTTCGTTTAGCTTTTAAGATGAAGCAGTAGAGCAGGAAGTGTTGGGTTTACACTGGCCAAAACCAGGCTTTCTACATGGACACAAAAATGTAGCAATTCTTGGACTAAACTTTTTCCCAATGAACATTACACACACACTTTTTCTCCAAAGCATATACTATTTTGTAGTACAGAAATGTAATTTGTAGGACTCAGGGTTGAATGGGAACAACCTCAACCAATTCCCTGAGACGTAATCAAGTTATTGCATAAAGTTTTGCTAATTGTATTACCCACCGGCAATAACTTTGTGCAACAAATACGTGTAGCTCAAATCATTTATAACATCATTGTTTGATATTCTATTTTTATTTCTAGTTTGAGGCATTTATTTCTTAAGAAGGTTGTCTGGACAATTTGAGTGTATTTCACAGATGACATTACGCTTATGGAACCACAAAAATACTTTAAATACTTTAAAATACCTTTACCTTTGCTCTACTTTCAGTATGTAACAAGTTAGAAGATCAAACATTAATAATATACAATGGATCATCAAACTTGGCAAAAAAACAACAACATGAAAACTTGTCTAAAATAAGATAAATCATTGTAAGACAATTCAAAATATACAAATTACAAGTCAAACTATTTGTCCAATAGCGTGACCTGGGCTGGGGATATAAAAAAAAATAATCTCTGTATCATATTAAATTATAGAGGAACCTTTAATTACGGCCATTCTAAAGGTATTTCACCACATAATTTGGGAACCACTAAGCATGATTAAACATTAGAGGATATGGCTCAAGTAGGCATTTTACCATAAAATTGCAGTCACCCCCCCCTGAAAAAAGATCAAAAAGAGAGGAAAAAAGGAACTACACAGTAGTGCCACACATGAGGTCGAGGGTTTAAAAAATTAGCAATGCTCAACTGGAACGGAAGTAGCTTGCAGTGACCGCCACAGCAGAGTTCCTCTAATCATATGTAACATCTACCTTTGGAACGTAGCAGAGGGAGTTTACAATAAGCTTAACCCCTACTTTTATATTGCACTCAGCAGGTTTCCCCCTCCATGTTGGGCACTTTGAACACTATTTTGTTATTCTGACTTCACTTGGTTTAATAATCCGCAGTTCCCTGTTTTTTTGTCTTTTTTTCCTTTCTTTTTTTTTTTTTAATTCTACCTCGCAGGCCTTTGATGTTTAGTGGAATACACACTGTAGCTGATTTAGTCGGCTGGTGTTTGATGGGTTAACTGTGGAAAAACCTCACAGCAGAAAACACTTAATATAGAGGTTAAGTTTTCTGACTTCCACTAATTTACTAACCATCGCTAAAATATAACTAGGGAGGCATGAGCGTGAAAACTGAGTTTTTTGTAAGGTCATGAAAGGTAATTTGTGGATGGTGAGAGAGTAAGGGAATTAGGAAAGTTCCCTCCCACTGACCCGTTTGATATCACACAACGAAGGTTGTTTCAGAATTTGGCAGTCGTCGTGGCGCGGCACGTTTAGCAAAGGGGTCGGAACTTTACGGAGGTCCGTTGCGCTCCGCTGTGGAAACGTGGGAAGCGAGGGGGCTTGAAAAAAAAGTGGAATTAATTGAACTCTGTACATAATTCTGTGTCAGTGGCCCTCTGTCTGTCTCTGTGCTGAGGACTGAGAAAGAGACAGGGTTCGATTGCTCAATATTCATCAACATTTTTTCCCCTGGATAGGCACAATATGGTGGGCTTAATTAACTTCTCTCAAAGGTGAAGCAGTGCGCACCATCTGCTGTGAGACAATCACATTTGTATGCCTCTCTGAATAATCCCGTTACTCTATTAAAGCAGAGCAGTATGCAGGGAAAGACGAGTCTGAATGGAAAATACAAAACTTCTCAATTATATATCACTTAGGAAACCTGAGTAGTCTCTAAAACTGCTTAAAAGTGGATTTTCAGTTTAATTACTGAAATATAAACCTCCTAGAATAGAAATGAAAGCATAGATGATGACGCTTTACATTTCCACTAAGTCCACACATATGATCCATCTAAATATTTAAGCATGAAATAAGCGTCGTTTATCCTTTCAGACGTGTTTCTCTGATCATTTCATACGTGTCATAGCGAGACTATTTTAATTCTTTAATATATCTGAAGGACCACACATCGCAATCAAGGGCCTGCTGAACTTGCCCTAAAGCCGGGTCATTATTTGATCTTTGTGCATCTTAATCTGATTATCTCATTGTGGAGGTAAACTTCAGACTCAATCTTGTTAGCAGCTGGCCAAGATGGATTACGATGGCCAGTGAGGTGGAAAATGAACTGAGCAGTTCAGCTTTGGCCTTGCTCTCTTTCAAGATACTCACCACCACTACTTCAACTCCTTCTGCTTTTCTTTCTGCTGGCCCTTCAAACGAGATATTATCCTCAGGAAAAGCATTGCCCACCACACACACACACACACCCTCCCTTCTCCCCCCACCCCCCCCACCCCTCTTTTCTTTATCTCCAATGCTTTAACTAAGTGAGGACAATGGCAAAAAGAGAAAAAAAAAAAATCCTGACCTCTCTTAAACACTCAGATTTTCAGACTCAACGTGTTATGAGAATATGGTAAAGTGGCTAAAACCTTAACCCCACAAAAAGACGAATCTCGCCTTGAAAGGCTTAAATTCTAAGACTTTGTGTCTCGCCCGTTGTTGGGCCATTTTGACCAAAACATGCAGTAACCCGATAGGTCGAGAGAGGTATGCGTTGCCTCATTTCTCATCTTAAATGAAGAGGGTTGGTTTTTTGCCTTCTCTTTTTTTTTTCCTCCTTAAATTATGCAAATGCCTTAGATGTGTGGTCCCGCTTAAGACACTCAGTTTTGCTTGTGGTCTTATTGCGGTATTGAGTGCCTTTACAGTGAATGCACACCACAGTCCACAGCACAAAAAGTCCCCCTAAAGGCTGAAAGGAGTTCAAAGCATTGAAAAGACAAAAAGGACTAAGCTGGGATTTTTTTATGTACACTGAAAAGAAGAATAAAATATAAGTTCCCTATTGGTGCCCGTTATGGCAGTCGCACCCATATTAAAGCATTATGTTACGATATAAAGGCTGCCTGAAATTTTTCTTGCGCACCATATGCAAAGAAGAAATGAGAATAACTTAGAGAGGCGGTGATTTTGTAACATGAACTGCTGAATGCTCTTTTTGACACACTATTGAGGGAACAAGCAATTCAAAAGAGGTTATATTCGATCAGGTTTTCTGCCTCAATAGGTTATAATCACTCCTAAAGTATTGAGCACTACACAGAGAAGAGAGCTTCTAAGGAGGCTAATCAGCAGGTTTTCTCCCTATTATCGTTTCCCATCTGAGGGTAACAGTGCACAGAAGTACCCCCTTCTATTGATTATCTGGACTGGAATTTAAATATTAATACACTGCCCGGCCCTGCTTGGCACTCTCTCCAGGCTGGGCTGCATGGCAAAGCACTCATTCCCCAGATTAAAAACCCCCTAGTTTTTTTTTTTTTTTTTTTTTAAAGCACAATCCTGCTCTCTTTTCAGCTGTAAGAAGAAGAAAAAACTTCAAGGGGGAAGTTGAGAGGAGAAAGGGGCCAGAGCTCTGTGTCTCTGCAGTGAATTCAAAGACGACACTTTTCCTTCGGGCCTGGGTCTGCTGAAGATGCAGGAATCACACGGCAGCCATTTAACCACTGCTGTCTGCTATAGAGCCGTAGAGACTGAGGAGCTGTGTCCTCTATTTGGCTGGCCAAGTAAAAAACTAAGGATTCATTGAAATCAAACTACTTCAGCTTTTAGCCCATTTAGCACACCCATTACTTTTTAAAATAGGGCAAAATATTTTCTAAACTGCAGGTTTTCGAAGCAAGAGTTGGCAACGCTGTCAACAAGCGCTCGCTAAAATAGTTCAAGAAGCAACTAAACATAAATATAATGTGACTGTTAGTCGTATGTTCTGTACATTACACCCATGAAACCAAAGAGCCTTGTCCACTCGACCTTGCGAATGAGCACATTTGCCTTCGGGGGCCTGGTTTTGCACCGAGGGGACACAAGCGTGTTGACATCAGTGTTGGCGAGGCGACCCAAACACACAAGTTGTGGCCCCACTTGACACAAGATAGAAAGCCACAACAGAGAAAATGTATTGTAGACTGCAAAAGGGAAGAGATGCTGCGTTTGTATTGAGAAGAAAGAATTTAAATCTAATACAAATGCAAAATTAACATAAAACAGCATATTTACAGAAATAGCTAACGTGTAACATGTAACTTTAAATATCCGAGCCATTTAATATAGTCCCGCCGCTTCGTTTCCCCATATGCCACTTCAATATACTACACCTCAGCGTTGATTTCACCATTCACATTATGAGTCAGAGGGATTGCCCAAATCCTGGAGTAATCCTCCATGAGCCATATAATGAAGAGATCAACCCGGAGCACAAGACAAACAATTTAGCATGACGTTAAGTCCCCGTCTCATACAGTGAGAGTGATCTCCATTAATACACCTATCTTGATTTGCATTCACTCTAGCTGAGGTTCATAGAAAAAAAAAAAAAAAGTTGGGCCCCTAAGTCAATCAGCTCTTTTCACTTTGAAATTGGGTCCTAAGATACATAAAGCTTTTCCTCTCTGTATGAGACGTATTGAGGCCGTAATAGAAACCGTTACTGAATTTGGAATAGCAGACCTCTCTCCACTGAGGCACTGATGGTGTCATTTCTGGAGCTCTGCACACATTTTTCTTGCTGTACAAGGCTATCATTTAGTTTCCATGCAAAAATAAACAAATAGCGTAAAAATCACAAAAATCCTCCATTGTAGCCAGAGACTTTTCTACATATTTTCCCAACACATAGTGTATCTAAAGGAATAGTTAGAAATGTTGGTAAATTAGCTTATTTGGCTTTTTTTAAGAGAATAGTATGAGAGGAAGGATATCAATGTCAGGTATGTGCGTTAAAGACAGGGCCAGGGTTGGCATGTGGTTAGCTTAGCTTAGCTTAGCTTAGCTTAGCATGAAGACATAAAGGAAGCGGAGAGTAACAGCTAGCAAGACTCTGTCCAAAGTGAGAAAAATGCACCCACCAACACTTATAAAGATGACTAATTAACACATTTCATGTCTTTGCTTAAGCTGTCTATGATAAGAAATGTAAATACACTGGTGGAAGTGTTCACATAGTGAAAAACTGAAAGGAAATTCGGTGCTACAGATATTGGAAAGTAACTAAAAATATCTAACTATACTTCTCAGATCTAAACTGTCATGTAAAATTGATTATGTATTTTATATTGTATATATATTATAACTGTAATTAATTTAGATTACTTTAGAGAGTCCTGTTTTCACTTTGACATTAAATGTTTTTTTTCCTGCTGATTAGTGTCAAAAAAGCCTTTAAAAAAACCTTTGATTCAATGTTGAAACTCAATAAAATATTAAACTTCCAATATTTCTTTTACAGGCACTGTACATCTGTATATTTATATATATATATATATATATATATATATATATATAATAAATATATAACTAATTTGGGTCTTTTTAAATAATGAGTACTTCTCCTTCTGATACTTTAAGTCAATTTTTCAACTAATGTTAATTAAGACATTTTACTTAAGATTCAGAATATGACATTTATGTGGTATGGTGTATTTTTATACTGTGGAATTGCTACTTTTATTTAAGTAACAGATCTCAATAAGTATTCCACCACTTGACCTACTGATGTCTTTAGCTGTGTTTGTCTGTCCCTTGACCCCCATTACCCTTCCCTTGCATTTTGTACAGGTCCGTCAAGAGTAATCTGTTAGCCAACAGATGCATGCACTATGGCACCAAACCTGGCAACCTGACTATGACAACAAAACATACTGATGTTCACAAAGTCTGAGCATGTAACTTATTCTTATTACAGGAATATCTGAAAGTATAGATGCCAGTATATATGTCCCTAAGAATATCACATACAGACACCTTCTGACTCTGTTGTAGGTGATTACAGAACTTTTTGTCCCACGCTACCGTCGAAGTTGCTCATCCTTGCACGTCTTAAACATCTAACCTCATTCTAAGTATTAGTGGAGTTTTTTCAGATTAAACTGTCTCCGAGAGGTGAGGACCTCTTCATACACCTCTGCCACATGATAATGTGACAGCAAAGGCCATTAATGCAAGAGCACAGAGGTCATTAGCATCGCTCCATGGTGTAGCATAAAGTAATCACCTCCTGAGATCTGTCTGCTGTGACTGCTGTACTGTCTGTCCTCCCCCTGTGGTTATTCTCTACACGTGTAAGGTCAGTTAATGATGGTGGACAGAGATATCTGACCAGGGGAGCCGCTCTGGCAGCTGATTATGCTCTGCTCCCGACACTTCTTAATCAGCGACGAGATGACAAGGCCGTCACTGTTAAGGATTTTAAACATTCCCCACTGCTCATCAAAGATTTTGCAATGAGAGCAGGCTGACCATAAATTGGGATTGAGCGAGTAGGTGTGAAACTCTAACTCTACTGCAACATTTCCACCTTCAAGAGGGCTTAATGAATGTCTCAGCATACCAGAGCATAGAAATAACTTTCTGAATCATTTAAATATTAAATTGTGACTGAATTTTAACCCAATCATCTGATAATGGACCAATTAATGGCTGAACTTTGTAATGTGGAAGGCAAAAACATGGCATTGGACAGCCTAGTATCTCTAGAACTACCTCTGAATTGGATGATCTTGTAATTCAGGACTGATTTCCAGTTGCAACATTGAACGCCAATGCAGGAAATAGTGTACCATATATGCAGCAAGGTGGAGAAGCGAGTAGTGGATATATGTAGTGAGCGTGCAAAGGCTGTCGTGGTGGATAGGCATGTATCGAATTCGACCAAAGTAATGTTCATGCTTTTATCAACTGTAACAATGGTCTTTTTTCTAGACTCGACCAAGTGCCTTGCCCTGTGAAATACAAACATATTCTAGAGAGGTGCAAGCCATTCCCTAAAAAACTCCAATAAATGAAGATCAACATTTCAGCAAACTATTCTCTACAGGATCATCATAATGAAGTTAGATAGTTTGCCCAAACGTCAATCTTGATAAGTTGCCTAACGATAACCAAACCTTAACCAGAGTTTAATTAATCATTTCCTAACCATGCCATAGTTACCATGCACAGATATTGTAGAGAAATAGAGAATTTTTTACAGCATAGGACATTAAAAAACAAACAACCAACTTCCATGCACTCATATAAACAGATTTAAATTATTATACTAATGGTTAACCTTCATGAATGTTCACATTTTCGTACAGAGATGGCATTCGTCGGACTGAAACAAGCAATTTACAACAAGTTTGTCCAGTTCGGAGAGTTTGGTGAATCCGACTTAGAACACTCATAAGACCAAACCTCACAGAAGATAATACAGTTCTTGCACAAGGCCCACTGTAACTGAACACAATGCAAGGTCTTTCAGAATCGTACACAGTCCATGCCTGGTGATAAGGTTGGATCACAACGTAATACCAACATAATGTTAATGTCTAAACATTACAGAATTATAATGGACGTCTGTACAATTTGCAAGTTTAAAAATCTGCTCTGTGAATTACATTTACATACAAAAACATCAAGAGATCAAAACTGCATCGCTAACATGAACGTGTCATTACATTGTGTAGATGTGATTGTCTCTACCATCTTTGACTGATTTGTGCTGATTTAGCAGTAAGTGGTTTGCTCTGAAGAAAGAATGGGCATCTTTGGTGTCTTGTCATTCATATTATCAAGTGCATGGTCTGAGCATCAAGGATGTGATTGGATCAAAGCAGACGAAATTCGCCAGATCTAAAAAAACCCAAGTTCCTTTAAGCTCCTTCAAGAAACCCAGAGTGGCGTGTCAACATTCCTGTTGCTGTGAGGAGACCAAACAAAAGGAGACAGCAGTGACAGTTTAGCATGGATGACAAACAAAGATACAAAAGAGAACATCATACCAGAACAATACATCACTACAGCTGATGTTTCTCCTTCACACAAATGGCATCCGAGTCATTTTTCTTTGAGATGTGTGAATGATGTTTGCCACCATCCATCATAAAAGGACATAATGGAGGGTTGGGGAAGTCTGAGAGACTTGGACACTCCAGGGAGCTCATTACTGGACCTATTAATCTGTTATTTGACCCCCTGCGAGAGCACTCCCCAATCTAAAAGAGACCTATGCTTCCTTAATCCAAAGATAAAAACAAAACCTCTGTGTCTCGGGGATCAACGCTCCAATTCAGACAACAAAGCAGAGAAATAACATCAATGCCTTAGATTGGTTTGTTCTCAATGTTAGATAAAAGCAAGTTGATACAGTTTTTTTTTCATCTGACTGAGTGCTTTGAAAATGAACTCCATGCAAAAGCTAAATTATTGATATTCAAGAGAAATCTTAATGTCGATGCCGAACCGCAGAGCAAATATAAAATGAAGCAGACGAGTATTAAAATCACCGTCCGGTAGATCTGTTGTTATGACTGAGGATCTAAACCACAGGAGTATTCAGGAGCAGTGCTCACCACTTTCCCTTTAAAGAAGAGTCCCTCCTGCCATTCTGTGTACGCATCCTTCCTTCAGGGGTGATTGTCTCCTTGTTAGTGGTCTGCTGTTGAGCTCAGCACTTTGCCAAGTCAAAAACAATGTCATGCCTTGGAGGGCTGTGTGTCTCTTTCTGTCCTTTTGTAAGGCTTCTGCACTACTCAATTAAATTTCTTACATAGAGCAAGACAATAGATGCAGGTATCAGACAGTTCCTATGTTCTATCATCATTTGTTATTCACAGAGACAGTTTTACATGCACTTTATTGTAACCGGGGTGTGATTTGCTGGGGGTGGGGTGGGGATTTCCCCCCCTCTGGTCTATATATCCCTGCCACTGCTGAGTTATTTCTATCCCTAGTGGGGACAAAAAAGTGGTACCCCCCCCCCTCATAGTGATTTATGCCGCTTCACCCATACACCATATAAAATATCTCAAATAAAAATGTGCTATTTAAAGAAAATCTAAAGTGCTGCAACATGAGAACAGTCTATAGTGCAAACAGCAATAAAATCCGATATTGATTTTCACTTTCAGAGCTCGTGCTTGTGTGACAATAGAGATGACACGGCATCTAGGATACATGATGACGCATTAAATGGACCGGGGGTTTCCTCCTTCCCTGCTCGGAGATTTTCAGAGACGTGGGTAAAAAGAGGGGCAACATACCATGGATGAATGGATGACCCCTTCACAGGAAAGCAGAAAAAAGACAGAAGTCGGTCATCAAAGCAGACTGGTTTCTTAGTCTGACAAGTAGACATCTGACAGCATGTAGTACTAGTGCAAGTTGTAATTATTCTGTATTCGATTCGCTATTGAGGTTTGCTACATACTGCACACAGAGCTGAATTAAACAGCGCCTTGCACGAATGACATTAAGGCCGGAGATATAATTCCTTTTAATTATGCATTTGTGTCCCTTCGGATTGTTGGTTGTGCATGTCCTCAGAAATTAATGCTGTGTGTCCATAAGATGCAATATGCACATGAACAGTATAGAAGCAGTGTAGGAGCAGTATGGAGATGTGACAGGGTCAGGGGATCAGTAAGCACATCAGTAGCAACAACAACAACCGTCAAGAATGGCGGAAAGTTTTGAAGACAAGTTACTAAACCATGTCTGCAATTACTCGCATCTGTACGATGTGTCATTGTCACAACATGCTTGATTTAGAAGCCTTTACATTCCATCAGCAATAGACCCACTGTCACTTTTTCTGCCGTGATCTCATAACTAACAAAATAGTAACTTCCTTGAGTGTCGTTTACATCATGAAAATCCAAAAGTGCTATTTATATCATCAGTTCTCTGTTGTGCCTTCTAGTGGAATCCTCCAGTAACAAACAAAGGACAAAGGCGGTTGTATATCTTCAGCCTTTGTGTTTTATTCTCAACTCCTGGAAACAAAGCAAAAAAACCTATTTCCCAAAATGTATTTGGTTTGTGTTTATATTTTGTAATGTCAAATATAACACTGATGTATGTGACATTGTATATTGCAGAAAAAAACTAAGTAGGCAGTAGACCTGGTTCAGATTTAAACAATGTGATATGTTTCATTCGACACATTTATCTCAACACATTTGCTTTGCTTAGCTATTGGACTATCAGGTTTACTTCACTCTTAATATTCATTTCAGTAGTTTCTTTATAGTTTACCAGTATTGATTTTTGCATCCACCAGAAAGAACAAAAACATCTGTATTAAATGACTGGTTGGTGTATCTCATACTGTAATGTTTTTTTTACAATAATATGAAAATAGCTCAAACTAGATTGAACGTATATGCGCCTGATTTACCTGAAAATATTGACAGCTACACATTTGAAACACATGATTCTGTATTTTGATGTTATTTTTGTGATGGGGGGATACTGTAGATAAGACTACAGTAGATGTTCAATGTTTTGGAGGTCATGAAGGGCTCTGTGCTGGGTAGCAGGTTAAGAAATGATGACACTGTATGGACACTCCATTTCAAACTGATTCTCACAGAAACCCGTTGCTTTGAATTCCCCCCTCAGACGGCTGGAATGAAAAGGACAGTTATACATATTTCAAGGCCCAAGGATCCACAAAGGGACTTAGGAATAAAGAAGTATGAACCTTTGAACTAAACAAAGGTCCATCACCCACATTTCATATCAGATGTGTGCTGTGTAGCCCTTGTAAAGACGTGGATATGGAAGGATGGGAGATATGAACCAGCATGCCCTTGCAGACAGGTTGTCTGAGTGTTGTCTGTATGTCCCATGACCCCCATCTTCCCCGTGCCTCCATCTCTAACCCACACAGCACTTGTTGGCCACAGAGGTCTGCGGAAAAGCCTCCACAGCGTCGTCCATCTGTGGGCCCTCTTTGAATCGGACCAGAGGCTCATAACAACAGGCAGTATCAGTTGCATTAAATTGATTAAAGTGCTTGGCGAACACAGGCACTTGTGCTCTCACAATGCTAGATGAAAGAGCAGCGTGGCGGCGGCCCCTCTCCCGGTTGTCAGAGAATCCGCCTTTGCTCTCAGCAGAGGTCAACAAAAGACCAAATAATACGAGAGTGAAAGCAATCGAAAGCTTCTTTGCCAAATGATCTCTAATTGTCCCTTTCTTCCGTGCGGATCAGTTGTATGATTTTGGTGGTGACAGTCGACTTACCCACAATTCTACCTTTAAAAGCTTTTCTTGAAAGTGGACTACTTGAAAGAAGTGACCATTACCTAAACTACAATTGTGCAAAAAAAATAAATAAAAACCTCTATACAAGGAAAAGAAGATTTCCACTCACAGACTTATTACATCTATCAAAAAAGCAATAGGTAATTCAATTGCATTTATCAAATAATAAAAAATATTGCAGTCAAAGAGAGAAGATGACACATAATAATAAAAAACAAGCATATGAGAATTGCGGTTGTATTTCTAAAAAGGATTGTACGGATAAAAAAATAAATAAAAAACACAGAATCTGATCAACATCTGACAGCACTTCGGTTTCATTTATCAGAGCTCGGCGGTAATTTATTCAAATAATTAAGATGCCAGATGCCATCCCCTCTTTAACCATCAAAACAAACTACAAGCTTTGTCCCCTCCCATGCAGCTGAAGAGGTGTCATGTGAGGCAAGCTTTCCTTTTCATTACAGATACCATTTGAGGAACATGCCATATTCCACTTTCGGAAAGAAGTCGAGACAGAAAGTGACAGTGTTGTTCTGGTATCAGTGTAGAAAAAGAAGAGAAAAAAACACAACAGAAAAACAAACAAAAGCTTTGGCACTAAGGAGCTGTTCCAGGGATGATAACAATACAAAAAAAGAAGAAGAAGAAAAAAAAAAAGGCGAGGTGATCAATGCTGTTCTGGATTTTGATAACACATTGCTCATGCCTGAGACAAATGATGGAAATTCTTAAGGAGAAAGGGTCTGCAATATGCCAAATATGCTCCAAATTAGCCTTCAAGAACAACTCTCAGTGTGTATATGGAGGCTTTGCCAGTAAATAAAGGGCCAGCATAAATTACCTTTGGATGTCAATCGTGATAGCACACCCTGTTTTTCTTTTTGTTATCGTGTCGCCTATTCGTCTCGCTGGCGGATGACATGAAATGAAAGTATTCTCTCTCTAGCACCACCAACAGTACTCAGAGCGCTTTCTGACACTTGAAAACGCTACGGGTTCGTGAAACCACAGCTGGGCCCCTACTGATTGGCTTGCACACAGGCTGCCACTAAACTTTCGCTGCTTGAGGAGTTGTCTGTGCCGGGACAGGTGGTGTTTATGCAGATGAATGAACACATTACTGTGTGCTCTTCCTTTTGGTTTAAACATTAGCGTTTCAAATGTGACAAATCAGATGTTCATCTCCTGCTATATGCAGCCATTGTGTATGCTGCTGGGAGACCTTTTGTATACGAATTCCCGTAGGTGTTGATGTGCACATCCATAAAGAATGGACAAGGTATATACAAGCCTCAGAGTGGCATATATTCAGGGGGATTCTCTTTGAATGCCTCCATTCATATATGGGTGGTTATGCTTGGGTGATGTAAATGTGGATTTCATATACAGCTGATATCAGTGTATTGTAATGATAACCAGAGGCTTGGGGGGGTGGGGGGGAGAGAGAGAGGCTAGTATGAGCCTGCTGAATTGTATTTTTTTTTTCTGATACTGCAGCTGAGTGGAGAGTTAGCTGCTAGGTCTGAAAAATGAGTGTGTGAGCACCGAGCAATTATCTTCCTATTATCGCCTCTGCCCCTTGTCATTACAGGAGGAGTGGCGCTTTGACAGTGAGCTGCAACCTCGAATGAAAATTACATTGTCTAAATGTGCTGAAAAACCTCGAGGTCATACAATGAAAAACATCCATGAAGATTGTCAGTCATCCAGGTCACGCTTATCCGAGGAGGGTTGAATCCGGTCCGGTTGCCCCTCGATTCAGCCCTCTCCCTGGATACCATAAAAACATGATGTGTCCACATAGGTCCAGAACACTCTGGAGCTAATGATTTCCCTCTATTATCAATTCATCTGCGTCACATTTTTATTATCGATTAATCATTTGATCTTTAAAATGTCAAAAAGAAAAGGTGAAAAATACCCATCACTGTTTCCCAGAGTTCAAGTTGACGTCTTATTTTGTGCAACCAACAGTTCAAAACCGAACATACTCAAATATTGAGTTCCCTGTCACAGAAGAATAAGACAAACTGAAAATATCCACATTTGAGAAGCTCAGGCTGGTGAATTCATAGTATTATTATAAGCTTCAAAAATTACTGAGACAATTTTGTTGATAATTAATGACCATCGTCTAACCTAATAGGCTAATTGTTTCAGCTAATTCTCTTTACAGCACATACATGTTTATTTATAATAGGACAGGGCATTATGGCTGACACCAGCATCTCATTAATAATATGAATATTTTTAAGTGTATACATGCTGCATGCTTAAAATTAAAATATTGGTTATTAACTGCAGTATAGCTAGAATCAATCATTTGGAAAGAAGTATTATGATTTAAAAAAACTAGCATCCATCAAAAGTCAATAAATGATAATATCGAATTATCATCAAGCTCCATTTTTTGTATTCTTATTGTACTCATGCTTAATATAGAAATATATTATTCTTGTGTGTGGGTGTTTAAAAATGGTTATAAAGCAAACAAGCTTGAAAATAAATAGTCTCTGGAAACGTTCATGAAAATCACAAAAACAATCTGGCCTCAGAGAATAATATGTTAGAATATTTGGCCAAATATTGTTCTTGTTTTGAAAAAACAAAAAAACGGGCCAGAAATGGATAAAGGCTCTGCTTGATGAGAACTAGCAGATTAGACAGGACATTTATAGACTGAGGCCACGACTTTATGAAATGTTTGCTCCACTTGCAGCGAGCTGCTTTGTTTCTGCGACACTCTGTGCTGTGGGTGAGACACTAAAGTCCCTATTGTCTGAGTCAACTTGACCTGACCTAGCTGGTTAAGCTGAGGCATTGTGAACAGCAAATCGCTTCAACTAGGGGGGTAGCTGCTTTGTGAGGCTATGGGGAAAATAACCTTATAAAAAAGCCTATACCCATAGTTAATGCAGAGAAAGACCAGTTTTGTCCCTGGAAAAGCTTCTGTTTATTTCCAACTGCCAGCGAAAAACACAACGATTGTATCAGTGTACCATTCTGACTCCCTTGGTGATCCAATCCTTCCTTATCCATTTAGCAACACTTTTAGCGATTCCAACTGTTTATGCAGACGCATATGTCCAAGTTTTCTCACCACTTCATGTGTAAGAGATACCGACATATGTCTACATGTGTATGTGTTAAAAATACATTCGTTCAGACTGTTGCAGGAGATGACGGTTGTGAGATATCTAGAAAACGCCGCACCAATCAACAACTTGCATTCTGGCCTGAAGCCTGAAGCAGTAAAGTGGTGAGAGGGCCAGACAGTGCTTAGCACAAGCTCCTAATCACATTTCA
Source organism: Scomber scombrus (assembly GCF_963691925.1). Classification (NCBI taxonomy): domain Eukaryota; kingdom Metazoa; phylum Chordata; class Actinopteri; order Scombriformes; family Scombridae; genus Scomber; species Scomber scombrus. The sequence continues at coordinate 5,945,619 of NC_084977.1, read as the reverse complement.
CCACTCGGCAGGCCTGTGCTTGCAACATCACAGGTACTTGTAAACTCCTATCAGTCCTTCTCTTCACACCCCCAGTCTTGTTCTCAATGTCACTCCTCGCCAAACTGATCTGGAGACAGCTTTAATTTAAAAAAATGTAATTAAGTGCGCCACAACACAAGTGAGCAAACGCCTGCTACTTATCCTTGTGATTCAAAACAAAAACAAACAATGTGAGGGAAATGAGGTGAAAAGCATCACCCTCACTTTGCCATATTGTACAAATCTGATCCAACTCCGGTCCTGTTTACACAAGATTTCTTGTTTTGCTTCCTTAGATATTTTTTTTCATCATTAAAAAAAGAGAGAAAGTGAAGATTGTTCTCTTTAACAATCATCATTTAAGATATCAGACTGTCCTTAAGCTTATTTTATCTAATTATTTAATTTTGGCTTCATACATCCTCTATATAACACGTTTAGCCTTTAAAAGGTTTATTGTGTGCTTGAAATAAATGACGACTCCTACCTTCTAAAATAAAAATATCTTTACTAAGACCAGTCATGTTCTTGTGTATTACCACACACACACACACACACACACACACACACACACACACACACACACACACACACACACACACACACACACACACACACACACACACACACACACACACACACACACACACACACACACACACACACACACACACACACACGGCGGATCAACCGTGAAAAATATCAAAAGCAGAATTACTGGTGGTTTAGTCCAGACCAGTCCAAACTTGTATGATTGTCTGAACTGGGCACAGCGCTTGTTTGTGGTCTCCCACTGACTACAGAGTGGGCACAGAAGGGGGACAGCCTTTTCTCCCCATAGGCCCACTGCCACCTCCTCATTTCCTGCTGGACCTCACCACTACACACCTCCCTGACTCTAATTACAACAGCGTTAGTTGCCGTTCCAGCAGCAGCAGCAGCAGCAGCAGTCCTCCCCAGCAGCACCTTATCCCTGCAATGAACCACGCTGCTAATTGTTCCATTACATCAACAATAACGCATCTTAGGAAGAACAAAAGATGAAAAAAGAAAAAGAAAAAAGAAAAAAACACAGAGGTAGGGACTAACTTGACATGCTAATTTTCATTAACCCTGATCTTTCTGTTCTTTCATCATCTGCCCTCCTCCCCATCGTCTTGCTCATACAGGGTGGCGAAGCACTCAAATTATCCACAAGCATTCCGGCTATCACTAATTATCCAAAGAGTTCCTCATTAGGCTATTTCAAATCCAACCTTAGATCAACACTTACTCAGACTTCGGGGATTCTTGATTCCCAGCAGCGGTTAAACAAACAATCAGTTCAAAGGATCAGGTATTCTACTTTAAGAGGAGAAAAAAGCCAAGGGTAAACAACTGCTCATTTGAAAGAAATGACTCCAGCAGCTCTCTGGCATGGATGCCCCAATCTATAATTTATTTTGCTCAAACATATTCGATTTCTTTCTTAAATTGGGTCATTAAGTTATTGAAAAGGTCTAAATATGAGGGTGCTAGCTTAGCCCAGACTAAAGCTGGGGCACTCTGCTGCCTTTGCTTACCTCTGCTATGTCTTAAAGTGGATATAATCAATAGTTCATATTAACAACGGGTCATGTATGACTACCCATATGTGAAAGAGGTCACTCATACTGATGAACAAACAGAAAATAATCAACAGACTCTGCAGGTGTACTGGCCGGCAGATTTACTGTTTCGGTTGAGTCTTACTGCTCTCACAGCGTCATTTTGGGCTAAATTAGGCACGAAAATGTTCTGATGAACCCACTGTACCCTATCCTCACAGCACCAAGCAACAGAAAGACAAAATTGGCAAGTAGCTGGTAAATATAACAAGGCGTTTAGCAGCTAAAGAGCCAGATATTTCTGTTAGGAGATGGAGGAGACCAAAAATGGAGCTAAAAGAAGAGTGAATATTGGACTTACATTTGCTAGGTTGCCAGAAACACAACTCCAAATGTACTGTATGCTAACGTCGCACCGCATCTACCTGATGTGTAAATTAAGAAACAGTTTACTAATAAGTTGATGATATGTCAGTGCAGTGTTAAAAATATCAGTTATTGCAGATTTAATACCGTACGCCAGCAATTCCAAACCTGGGAGTCAACAAACCTGCCAGTGGTTGCAAGATAAATCTAGTGGGTCATGAGGTGATACACAGGATAGGAAATAAAAGATTCTGAGATATAAAATTCTGTTTATATTTTCATACTTTTTCTCTAATCTTTACTTCTTTCTTAAAAAAATATCAGCCTTTCAGGTCTTTAAAATTAAATGAGAAACATCTGAGAATTGAAAATCAGTCTTCGGGCAGACTTGTAGACACGGAACTTATTATGAAAAGATATATTGCTTCATGTTTAATGCTTCTGCTGTACACTGACTGACAATCAATCAAAAGGTGGTGAGCAGTTTAAACAGGTGTAAAGTTCTGATTGAGGTTTTCTCATATTGGGGTAAATACTTTACGCATACGATGTCCAACAATTCGTGAAGGGTTTACTGAAGAGGATGTTTGCATAGTACGTGTTACATTGTCCTTTGTTTCCCCTCACAGAAGTCCACCCAAACACTAGTCCATATGTTCTCTATGTTCCTCAGAGAGTTACTGCTACTCCAACCAATCACAGCCCTAATGTGCAGTAATTTCAATTGCTTCTCAGCCGCCCCCCCCCCCCCCCCCCCCCCCCCCACCCTCATCCTCCCAACCACACTCCCTTAATGTCAGCACTGTGCTCTGTGAAACACCACCAGAATTTGAGTCTGTCACTTAAAATATAATGCCGTCAGATCTGTTACTTTAACCTTGAAGCAATTAGCTGTTGCTGAGCTGTAATGAATCCTGACATCACTCCGCTGTGATGAAACCCCTAATTGCTCTGTAAAAATTGAAGCTTTTGACATCACTGCTGACAGACTTTTTTCTTCTTGGTTGTGCGGTCGCATGTGACGGCGCCTGGTTGAAAACTTGAAAGGTAGCGGAGCTTCTCTGCCATCAGCTGTCCTGTCACTTGACAAAAAGAGAGAGGGAAACTGGCTGGATTTGCTGAAATGATGAGGCCATTTAAACTATGATATGTCGCAGCTATACGGCATCATTCAGCGGGACTGGTGCAGATGTCTGTGCTAGTCTGGGCTTAGCCGTGAGGTGGGTGTTTATAAGATGACGAGTGGATGGCTTACAGCCCCCATGTCAACAAGTCTGCTCGGTGGTTACTCACTGCTCTTTAACAACCAAACTTTAGGAGCATTTTTTAGTTAGGGAAAGCTATAAAGCACTTTCTTTTTCTCTCGCAGATGCTTCCAGTCATTAATTTGTAGCAGCAGCACACAGGGACTAAAGGTAACATGTTGCAGGTCAGGCAAAGTGGCAACTCTTTGCACATAAGGAAAGCTGTGATTAACAGTGTTTGATAATGATTTTTTTATGTACTTTCATCTCTCAAGCTGCACAGAATCCTGACCTCAAGTGCACATGAAGGAGTTTAGATAGCAGAATAACTTTGAGGATGAGAACTAATAGTCCACTGTTGTGGATTTGCTGACATCTCAGGATTCCAAACTAATTAAAATGACTACACAATGAAATCCAAATAAGACATCGCATGAGTAGAATTTGCCATTGGCTGATCTGATCACAATATCTGCTTTTGAGCTAGTTTAGTTTGATGAGTCTATCAAGTTCAGTATTGATAACTTCTGAAATTAAAAACACATGTATACACTTCAATTTTGAATTAATGTGTAATGTTCAAGTAGCCTAAAAACTTAAAAATCTTACGATCAAAAATGCCTCCTCAAGCAAATGTAATAATTCATAATGTTTTATCATCTACATTAATGTTAAAATAAACACTGACCGATGTTTAACGGTGTTTTGTTTTCCTTTTTAAACTTAATTATTTGTTCTCTATTAAATCAATTAAATAGGTTGCATGCAGCTTTTGGCATGACACTGATTCAGCTTGTATCTAATTTATTTTCAACCGTTATTTCCAACATGTAGAATCAGATCAGAGCTACATCTCTTTGAATCATCTAGCAGCTGCAGAGGTCACTTTGGTTTAAGCTTTTTAAAATATTATAAATCACATCCTCTGTTTGTTTTTTACTGGCTGCTTGTGATTTGGGGAAAATAAAGAAAACATCAAGGCTGACCATGTAGTTTCACTGTGTGTGTGTGTGTGTGTGTGTGTGTGTGTGTGTGTGTGTGTGTGTGTGTGTGTGTGTGTGTGTGTGTGTGTGTGTGTGTGTGTTTTGGACAACGATCAGTCCACGCAGTACGACCAACTTGATGCATGTATGCATGTGTTTGGGTCGGGTAAAAGCAGCACAGCACAGCACGTAACCTTCAATATCTCAATCCCATGCTTATTTCTAACAGAAGCTCTAATTTGCACATATTAAATACGACCTGCCTCGTAGATGCTGCTGCTGGTCAAAGCGTTATTATTATGCACAGCTTTAAAAATTCTCCTGCAGGCTCTTAATGAAAAGCTCTGCAGCAAAGGCGCGTCAACACACAGCCAGACATGGATCGGCACACAACAGCTGATGATAATAGTTTACAAGATGTATAGGAGAAGTTTAGATTTTTTTTGGGACGGTGGTGGTGGTGGTAGTGGTGGGTGGGGGGGGGGTGGGGTTAAATTTGTGTTTAGTGAGTGATGTAGGAGACGTGATAATGAGAGGCCAAGGAGAGCAAGTGTTACCTCATTATTGTAATGAAAAAGATATCCCACCATTACATCAGTTGGAGAAAAAAAGTGGCAATTAAAGTGCCCAACAAGGTTCCTTGAGGCAAGAAGAAGAAGAAAACGACTCTCTAAAGCCCATCTGTTCTGGATAATATGCGCCATGTAAAAGAAGGGCCTAATCCTCTTTATTCAAGTCTGCTGCCCTTTTTTTTTTCCACCAGTGACTGTTTCCTCAACTATTGCTCATCTTCACCCACAGCCCAGGAAGCTAGTAGTCCAAATCACACATCATTCTTAATAACGTCTTCATGTAATTTCCTATTAGAGGAGATTTCTAAGAAGTTTGTATTTTATCGCGCGAAAAAAAGGGCTACTTTCGCGGGTTTTTTTTAATAAACCTGATCGAGCAGGGATATAAAAGCATAACTTAATATTTATAATAACAATAATTAATATACATTGTGCTATTGACTGAGTCCATAACAAATGCAAAAGCATGGCAGACAGCTTCATGCTGCCAGTTTGACTCAGACTCAGTGTGGCCCACTTTAAACTGACTGAGAGACTTCAGCTGCTTTGTTTGCGCCATAAATTAGCCCCTCCAAAATAAAAGAAACAAACACCCAACTGATACAAAAATCTGATTATAGCAACGCCAAAAAAAAAAAGAAAGAAAAAAAAATTGCCAGGTAGCATGAGAAGGGGAGCAGCCTATTAATTCAGTGCTGCTGCATGGCTTAGGCTATTATTAATGAATTGGAACAGCCCGCACAACCGCCGACACCCCCAACCCCCCCTCCCCACCCGCAGAGTGCAATAAATAAATAATGCTGCAGAAGTCATGCATATGAACAACATGCGTCGGCACTATACTGCAGTAATGGGTAGAAAGCTGTAGGGTCAATATGGTAGGCTAATATTTTTCAACACTGACGATATAGGCCATGGCTGTTTTGTTTTATTATTATTATTATTTCGCAATCATATTTCCCATTGCTCACAAGGCCAAATAAAGGAAAGCTTCTTCTTCTGTAGCCTGGCGTTATTATCAATAAACCCTGAGACATTAATGAGAATGAATATTGTATTTAGAGTAATTTATCTGAGCGTTATAGGTGCTGTACAAACTCCATAACAAACGCGTTTATGAGCTTGTGTGTCCATACAAGCTGCAGGAGAAAAAAGTGAAAAACGGCGCACCGGGACTGTTTTTCCTCTAAATGATTGAGAGAGAGAGAGAGAAGGAGGTGTCCATGCAGTGAATGACAAGCAGACAGGCTTAAACACAGAGCTACATTAACACGTGTTCACAGTATTAAGACGCAGTTAAACTTAAGCCTGTGTTTACTGCTTCCACTGGCGGACTGACACCGGTTGTCATACGGTTTATTATGGTGTCTTTTTGTGCATGTATAATATGCATCCACTACCACTTTAAAAAATAAAAATAAATCCACAACTTGTATTAAAATGTAAAAGCGTTGCATCTCTACTAACATGACCGGAATGAAAATTTAGAAGCGTTCATGTTTTTAAAAAAAAAAAGAAAAAAAGAAGCGCGCTCATATTTGCAGATTTTTTTAAACTCTAAATAAAAATAAATGTTGCTACTTAAGATTTGCATGCATAAGTCGTTTTTTTAAATAGGCCAGCAAAGGTCAATGTGTCTCAGTGCAATAAGCAATGAGGTCTAAGAAGAGAAACCCAAACAAACGGGCCCCGAGGCGTTCATTCACACGCAGCACCTCCTCGCCTTATTCTCCCGGGTGCGCGCACATAGGAGGCTAAATAAAATCAAAGTATTTTGATAACATTTAATGTCAGTCCCCACGCTCTGTTTGCTTAGTTTAACTGCAGTACAGATAGCAGAGAGACGATGAGTACCACAGAGGAAATGATTATCATTGAGGCACAGTGCAAAAATATTAAAAACAGAAATTTAAAAAAAAGTGATGCAAGCATGCAAATGATTAAATAATAATACACTAATTAAAATAAGACTGAAAACATTATTATGCGTCACTAGAGATTGTTAGATTATTTTTTTTCTCCTTCAAAACTTCCTGAAAAAAGTTCACTAACGGCTATTGGTTATTAAGAATGAGCAGATTATAATCAGTTTTTCTCTCTCTCTCTCTTTCTCTCTCTCTCTTTCTTACAGGCTTCTTCTGCTGATCCTGCGCCTGATCGCTCACGCTGAGAAATCCAGGCTTATTGTCTGCTGTGCTCCCAGGGAACAGCTGCTAAGCCAAGACCACATTCCCAGTATACCCGACTCATCAAACCATTCATCCCACCACCAATCAGCTGCTGCGCATCCATATGTATATGTGCTGGTAAACAGAAATGTATAGGCGTGTAAACTGACCTCCAAGTCCAGTGACCAGTTTGAAACGAAATTAAACATCATCCGCTTTATAGAGCAGATGCTCTAATAACACATTATTCACGTTGATCCCTTTATGTCATAAAAATGATGTCAGCATAAACAATAAATTGAGATGATCTAGGTGAGACACCATTATTATCATAATGGATTTAAATATCATTACTGTATAAGATATCCCTTCATAAGAAAAGAGCCACAGCATTTTTTGTATAATTTAAATAAGTGCTTTAGATAAATGTTTTAATTCAACACCCAGTTTATCATCTAGAAAATAGAATAAATAGATTTATTAGTTGGTTAAAATTGTTGGTTTTTGCATCTTCTTTTGCTTTAAAAAAAAAATGAAATTTGGACTCCAGTTTCAATAGAAGCGTCTGCAATTGAATTAGTATCATTACTTCTTTATTCATTCAGTTCTTCTCCATCTAATAAACTTTATAAGTTTATTTGCTAATGTAAGTGTATTTGTACAAAAGACAAACAAACAAACAATCAGACATGGGCAGTCCTTGTGTTCTGTCTCAGCTGGACAGAGAGTCTTTTAGGACTGGGTTTAGGCTATTTGGGCCTATATTAAATACCTCCTTTACTTCTGTAAAATGTCTTTAAATGTGTCTTTTTTGGGGGTGAGAGGGGGAAAAAGTCCTGCAATGTGCTTCCGATGCAGTTACTCACATCACGTGTTCAACCAGGTGTCTGGTCATCGTCTTAGTATTTCGTGTGTTTTTTTGTAGTTGTTGGTTTTTGTTGGTTTTTTTGTTGGTTTTATCGCGGATGAGGTGTGCCGGACATGGGGTTAGACAAGGGGTTTAGTGCTGGTTGCCCCCCCGGCCCAAGGCCATGAATGAGCACCCTCGGGACAAGGGGTCTCTGGAGGCTGGGATGCGGCGCGGTAGGAGTCCGGTACATACTGCTGTACATGGCTGCGGCCGCCGCGGCTGCCGTAGTGCTGTCCACGGTGCCCAGCAGGCTCGGGTGGTAGAAATAGGGCGACGGGAACATTCTCTGTAAGGCCGAGTAGTTTCCGGCTTCAGCCAACAGTTCCAATCCCACAGCCGTCTGCCTCTTCCACTTCGTCCTGGAAATCAGATCAAAATACAACAGATGAATTATTTAATCAGTTCGCTCTCTTTTTCTAATTCCCCAAACGCCTCTTTAATTGGTATGCAGAGGCCTAATTACTGCAGGCACCAATTTATGCTTAAGGTTTAATTAGGCAAAGAAAAAAAGAATAGAGAGAGAGAGAGAGAGAGAGAGAGAGAGAGAGAGAGAGAGAGAGAGAGGAAATATCAAGTCTGAAGTCTTCTTGATCAAATGCAAACTTCTCCAAGAATACTTTTGTCACACCTGTACAACACCCGGCAAAACAAAAAAGCAACATAACTCATTCGATGAAGGTTTGTTTTGTTTTGAGGTTTCGCGGGAAAAAATGGAAAAGTGGATTTTACACAAAGGTGGAAAAACATTTTTAGAAACTCAGATATATTTTTACCAGCGCGGATACAACAAGATATATTTTCGCAACATATATAATACAGAACATTATTTCAATAACTGTGAAAAATAGCTACATATAAGGAGTGATTCACTGCTAACAATTGAATCACATTTAAATATAATTATAAATAATAAGCCTGGAAAATCTGGTTTAAAAAAAGGTAAATAAAAGCACATTTTTCAGAAAATGAGTGATGTCACCTCCTTGTGTAAAATACTTTTTTACCATAACATGAGACAAGACTGTATTTAAAATGTGTCATGTCAGCCTCAAATTCACCTAACAAACTCTACTGAATAAAAACATTATTATAATAATTTACTAGTTCATCTCAAACGATAAAAAAGCGTCGGGCCTTCCGTGAGCGCCACCGTCACAATAAAGGTGTTGCATGCCTCCACTTCCTCTGCATATATGACCCACTAGACTCTGCTTTAATTAGAAACGTTAAATATGATGCCAGTGTTTAATGCGATGCCAAATTCAGGCCTGTCAAGCTGTGAAGTGTGAAACAGAACAGCTGAAAAAATGATGAAGCAAATTAAGAATAAAACTTGATCTTAAATGGAATCGATTGATAGAACATTTCGGAAGTGATTGTTTGACAGTGTAATATATAATCTCATAATAAGTTTAAAAATACTGCACATTATAAATATCACACTGTTGTTGTTCTGCTTAGGTGAATTCTCAAGATGATTTTTTTAAAGCATGAAAGGTGGGAAAATATGCTGCTTTGATTGTGTATATGTGTGTGTATGTGTGATGATGATGATGATGATGATGCCTTACCGTCTGTTTTGGTACCAGGTCTTGACTTGTGTGTCTGTCAGGTTGAGAGCCGCGGCCAGGTCCATGCGGTCCTGCACGCTGAGGTATTTTTGTCGCTCAAAGCTTCTCTCCAGCTGGTTGAGCTGGTGGTCGGTAAAGGCTGTCCGTGCTTTGCGGGGCTTTTTCGAACGCACCGATGGACTGTCTCTGCTGCTGGAGATCTCCCGATCACCTTCTTCTTTAGTCCCTGAACACACGGGCAAAAGAGAACAATTAGATTGACACATCATAAATAAACAGGCCTACTTTTATTAAAAAATGATACTTCACTTACTGTCCATAATTCTATTCTAATCACTTCCCCAACACTGAAACAATAAACATCATCCAATCTAAACTTTCACCAACTCCTTTAAATACTTGAGATCTGACTGAGACATGTGAGACAGTGAGAACGAGTAAGATTTTTTTTGGGGGGGGTGTGTATTTGTCACCTCAAGTTTTTTTTTTTTTTTTTATGTGCTTCTTTTTCCTTTTCAGAAAACGAGAAATCAATATGTCAATCCATCTCTATTTGTAGCTGTTTTTCAGTGCACCGTGATCCCCCCTCCAGGAAGAACAATAATCTCTCTAATTGACCCACTAGGGAGGCCCCTCGCGCACGGGGAAAATCACACACGGCTTACATCTGTTTCCACATCTATGACACTAATAATGAAGGTTCAAAGAAACACAAAGAATAAGACTATGATAAGTAGTAGTAGTAGTAGTAGTGGTAGTGATAGGAAAATTATTATTACATGATTTATGGTTAATCCCCTGTCTATATAATGCTAGCTATATTTTTCTGTATGTCTTCTGTATTTAACTTCAACATCTTTTAACTAGCTATATTAAACATCTGGCTTAAATGGCGTTATATTGAGATAATTATGATTTTGTATCCTTACCGTTGCATTTCATTTCACTCTGAATATCGTCTCTTCTGTCCAGCTTGCCTCTGTTTTCATCTTGTTCCAACTTGGGCCTGAAGCCGTCCGGAGCCGTGGCACTTTCTGGTTTTGGCGTGTGATGTGGTGAGGATACACTGGTGCTGTAAGGTGCGCATGCTGCCAGCGGTTTACTGTCTCCTAAAATGTCTTTGATTAAAAACGAGGAGGTGGCAGTCCTCGGGGCACAGCCGGCCCCGGCGAGAGGCTGCTGCTGCTGAGGCGACAGCGGCAAACTCTGCGGCTGGTTGTGGTGATGGTGATGATGCTGAAGGCTGTCCTGGACCAGATGCGGATCGGCTGAGTGCTCCATGGTGACCGAGATGGGGGATGAGGGGGCCGTTCCCACAGTGTCTATCTCCGAGCATGGTGACGGGGTTGCCTGGCTCCTGAAATCCGCTGTCCTGCTGTCGCTGAGCCGAAAATCTCCGTTCATGAGCACGGGGTTACCAGAGTTAGAAGCGCTGGATAAAATAGTGTCTATCCCAAAACTCGACCCGCTGGATGCTTCCATATTAAGAAAGGAGTGGTGAAGTCTTCATAACAACAGTGAGGTGCTTCTCCTCCGATGCACGAGAAAAAAAGTCAACAAAAATGAATTTTGGAGTTAGAAAAATAAATTTTAAAAAAAGAAGAAAATGTGACAGATAAACCCAGGAAATAAAGAAAATCCACGGTTTTACGCGCTGCTCAGGTAGTCAATGGTCCAAGGTGATACATTCAGTGAAAATGCGGAAAAGCAAAGTGTGGGTCTGCGTAGTCCACGTCCCTTTTTGTGTTTGGATATTGAACTTTGTGTTAAAAGTTGAGGCGTATAGAGAGATATACATAGGGCTGACTCCTCGACATCAGGCTCCCCCTTTTTGCTGCTAATCGCTCCAGTGTTGCTCTACAATGACTTCCTATACTGACGTCACGGCCCACGGCGAGGGGGAATTAATATTTTCTCCTTTATAATAAACACTCGACGCCTTTTCTCTCTACCACCCCCCCTCCCTCCATCTCCCTCTCCTCCCTCCTCCTCCTTCACTTCCCTCCGCTGCCATTGGCTTACATCACGCCTGAATCCTGCACCTCACCAATCAGAGAGTTGTTTCTTTATCTAGACAGTTCAAGCCAACCATTGAATCGAATTGAATTTTAGTATAGCTCTTTAAAAAAAAAGAAAAAAAAAAGGAGGAAAAAAAACATGCATGTGCTTTAAGGCCATGCTGGAAACATTTTCTTAATGAAAAAAGCTGCTGCAGAAAAGACTCAGGAAGTGGAGAATCAAAAAAAAAAAAAAAAAAAGAAGAAGAAGAATAAATAAATTCTGACCTCTAAATAATTTGATAACTGAGAGGCAAATCTCCACAGCAGTTCCAGCTCTATGGTAGGATCAATTATAAACATTTCTTTTCCTTCCAGGCATTATTTAAGTTTATTGAGTCTTCCCGCAGTCTTCTTCTATCTTGTTAAACTTTTCAAAGCTTATAAGTTGTGACTAATAGTTTAAAAGGACTCAGCTGTTGCTATATTTAAAAAAAATAGTCAAATCTGATTTTGAATTATGGGAGAAGGCAAAAAAAAAAACAACAACTATGTGAGCATCAGGGCCATAATCTTCTTGATGAGCGGCCGTGGTGTCATTGAAGGCATCTTTTCTTTCTGGATATTCTGAGAGCCGCAAGGTCGACATATTTAGGGATGGGGAGGAGTGGTGGTGACTGTCATGACAGCGCATCTTGTTAATAACCATGTCATCCTAATTAGTAAAGTAATTATGAGGTGCTAATGAGCGTTCAAAGGTAGTAGAAATTCAGCACTTTTTCTCCCTCGCCGTCGTGGATTTTTTTGAAGGATGTGGAGGAAAATGTTGCGTTCAAGCTGACAAAGTGTCTCGGAGGCTGCAGCTCTGCGCACTCTGTTCATGGGAAATGCCACTTCACATAGAGAGGTGAATGTATGCTCCCGCTCACCTTTTTTCCCTTTTCTTTTGGTGGACGTCTAATTCTTTCTCTTTCAGATGGATTTTTTTTGTCTTTCAGCGCAGCCTCCGCATTTCCCGGAATTTAATGAAAATTCATTCTTTATTTAGTTTATATTTCTGTTTTCTCTTTCCCCCCTCCCTCTCTCTCTCTCTCTCTTTGCAGCAGGTTCGTGATGAAGATGCTGATGATGATTACAGATGTGAGACGGATCAATTATGCGGTTGTTCACGCTGTTCACAAATCCGGATTGTGTAGGTTTGTCTTCGATTTAATTGTTCTTTTTATTTAAATTACATTTATAAACGGAGCTAATTAATTAAAGCGCGTTTAGTTTATTGAGTGTATTTTTTATATAGTCTATTGTCGTTTTTATTTGCATGCAACACATTGTGAAAAAATATATGTATTAAAAAATATAAGAAAAAAAACACTCGTATTAATACAAAAAACACAGGCGTGTATGTGTGCTGTTTAACTTCTTTTTCGTTGGTTGTTTAATTTCTCTCCACTCTTACAGATTTGCATCATTTTTATTATTATTAATAAGTGAAATGCTTTTGAATTATCAAGCAGCTGCCTCTCGCAACATTTAATATTTGAAGGATTGACATGTGCTCAAACATTTACTGTCTGACTTTTCTTTCTTACAGCAGCTTTCTACATTTTTTAAAATGTTTCAATTTTCAATTTCAGCAACAAACTGAATTTTAAAAAATCGATCAATGCGTTTACTATATCATATTACGTCATATTAATTAAATGTGTATATTTGAGTTAAATGCAGTTAAATATCGCAGTGAATTGAATGAGAAGCAGTAAAGTGTGAAGCTTTATTTATCTGTAACTATCAGATAAATGTGCTGCTCCCGCTTTAGATTATTACAAACGCTGACCAGCAGGCGGCGACAAAGCGAAGCCAGGGAAAAAAAGAGTGAAGTTCAGCAGCAAACTGAGAGCCAGCTGCCCTTTAATGAGCGCTGCTGCTTCACATTTCAGCAGCACAAGTGGATATTAAATTCATCAAGAGGCCTGCCATTAACTGAGCTCAGTGTAAAAAACAAAGTGACACTCACAGAAACAACCTGGAACAAATAGAAAAAGATGTCCACAGTGGAGAGAGAGCCAATTAACAATATCCTGCAGTCTGTAATCAGCCTCTTTCTAAACCTATTCCCTACAAATGGCTCAGATCAGATCAAAGCGATGCTTAAACATGTCAGTCAATGTGTTGTTCATCAGCTGAAAACAGGAACAATCAATCGCTTTATTAGCTTTAAGGCGCCGCAGGAGCAAATTGAATGCTACCAGTTAGAGTATTGTCTTATTGGCCTCAGCTGATGGTCGATGATGGGACAGTGTAATAGTGGCTGGCACCATATTGATTCTCTGGCGGCTTTGCGTGTAAGCTGTCACTTCACCGCTGGCGACCTTTAGGTTGCACAGTTGCAGCGTTTACAAAGAGACACCCTGCATTTAGACTGTCAATCACCGCAGGAGAGGTGCTGGACACACACACACAAACACACGCACACGCGCGTGTGTGTGTGTAGTAGGCTCGTGGTTGGACAAGTTTTAAAAAGAGACAAGTGTAAAATAATGTTGTGTTCATTTGCTTTGTTTCTGTTCTTATAATGATGACAGAGTGCTGATCTCATTGTTTTTGTAAATGACACTGTATCTGTGGAACTACGTCATGAAAAGCAGGATCCAATCAGGATAGATGAGAAGCCGTTTGATTGATTGGTTTGGATTAAAATATTAAATATTAAAAGTGAAAAAAATTCATTTGGATTTTGGTGTAATTTTCAAGTATCTGCTTTTTAAAAGTAGAAATTTGAAAAGGGCATTTTTCACACATTCATTATACAAAAAGTGCAACAACTGTCACGCGCCTGCAAACAAACAACAACGCTAACAGTGACTGAAAATGTCTGTTCAGCCTTTAAGTTCATAAAAAAATGTATAACTTTTTCTAAAATAGTTTATAGTGTGATGTAATCTAATGAAAAACGTGTTGAGTAATTACAAATGTTTAAATTAGAAGTGCGTGACTTTGAGGAAAACTTTATATTTACGGACTACAGTGTGGTCACACAAGACACAAGACATTTAGCATTTAAGTCTTGACTGACTGAGCAGGAACAGATGATGGTTCATTTATTTCTTGTTTACAAGTTGAAATATTGGCGGGCTTATTTGACTTAATTACTAACAATTAAGTCAAACAACGCGCAGACTTGCTGACGTGCTACATTCATATTCCTATAGTTATTGACAGGGTGTGGTCTAAAGTGTGAATGACCAGCCCATCAGCCTATCACAGCGGTGCTCTCATGACAGATGGTCGCAGAATGACATCGATTTAAAGCTGCAATAAGGCCAAGCTGTGTAACGGTATGTGTGACTTGTAGTTACTCCAGGGTCAGAGGATCACACTGACTAATCAAACCCATTTCACCCAGAGGTCACCTCTGTTTGCTGGTTGATGTTTGAGTAGGAGATATTTATTAAAAGGGTAAATATTGTATTTATCCATGTCCATGTCATGTGACTGGCTGCTCAGCTGTTAAACCTCTTGTTAGGCCACTTCATAAAAATGAGCAGCCAGCAGGAATCTTCACAATAGAAGATTCCTCTTAAAATCCCAGAATCATGTTGCTGCAGATCAGTGTGTTGCAATGACTGCTTACTTCTAGTAAAGAGAGAAAGAGGTAAAAAGAAGAAGAAGTAAAAAATGAAATATCCTCCCAGACCTCAAGACCAGTTTTCACACCTGGGCACACGGAGGTCTTATGTGTTTTGAAGTATTTGGGTCCAGCAAATACCACACACTTAATCTGTGTGTGTGTGTGTGTGTGTGTGTGTGTGTGTGTGTGTGTGTGTGTGTGTGTGTGTGTGTGTGTGTGTGTGTGTGTGTGTGTGTGTGTGTGTGTGTGTAACATTTCTCAAGAGGTCACGTTAAGCCAAGAGAAAATGTAGTTTAGAGAGGATTTGGTGGAAACAGAGAAGGCATTAGAAGATCTCAGTGATCTTCTAGTTATGTTAATTAGCAAAGAAGTTAACAGTCAATTAGAGGCACCTTAATTATGACCAATACACATTACTCCAAATAATCATTGCTCAAATAAACAGCTAATGAGTCTGGATTCTGAATATGTTCTGAAATAAAAATCCACTGACAGCATCTTTGCACGTTTAGTTGGAACGTACTTGTACTAAATATTTGTTCTGTTCCTTTAAGATGTTAAATTCAGAAAACTGTGAACATTAAAAGGTCCAAATTCCTCTGATTATATCTTAAGCAGCTAATTTAGCAGTTTGAACTGACTTGTGCATTTCCTCCACAAGTTGAACTGCTTACTTCCTCTGTGTCTCTCCAGCTTAACAGCCTACAACAGTGCTGCAATATATTCAGCTGTAAGAACAATCACATTGAATAGCTTGAATGTGACATGTGGACCGCTCTGTGTCAAAGCAACAGTTTGCTCAGCTGCTGAAAGTTAAGTGAAGCTGTGGAGGAATGACTGATGTGGCTCATTTTATAGAGGAAGCAATGACAAAACGTTACATCATGGGTGTCAAATATATGGCTCGTGGTCCAGAACCAGCCCACTAAGGAGACCAATCTGGGCCACTGGATTACTTTGCAAAGTATGAAAATTGCAGAAAAGTAATTCAAATTTTTCTGCTACTTTAGAGTTTTTTCCCACCCTGACCTGAATATAACTCTCTGAAAAATCAATGAATAAATATTGTGGTCATATTTAAACCATTCAAATATTGAAAATTGTGCAAAATGTTGTCAATGAGCAGCTTCAGTGCAAAATAATCTGACAAGAAAGACATAATATTATTGAAATTGCACTCCAGGTTTATTATAGTAAAGTTATCTAATATATTATGTGTGATATGTAGGTTATTATGCAATGGTCTTACTGGTCTGGCCCACTTGAGATCAAATTGGCTGTATGTGGCCCTTGAACTAAAATGAGTTTGACACTCCTGACAAATAATTTAATTTTTTTTTTTTTTTTTTAAATGTATGGTGTGTTGATTGAGTCTAAATATTGTAAATCAAGAGAAAGACACACAGGAAATGCTTTAAAATGTCCAGTTACAGTGCAGTGACTCCACTCTAAGGTTCAACTATAAGTTATTTGATCAATAACTCCTAAACATGTATGTTTAACCTAACCTGGATACTCCACCTTTACAATTCTGCATCCTTTTTAAATCTAATACAGTCAGTGGATTAATCAGACAGTGGACAAGTAAATGATAGACTGAACTCATGCATGTCTCAATTAATTAGTAGTTTGTGCTTTAAAATGTCAGATAATGGTGAAACATGTCAATCACTATTTCCCCAAAGTCCAAGAAGACATCCTGAAGTGTCTTCTTCTGTCCTAACCAACAGTCCACAACATCATAATATTCAGTTTACTGTTGTCAAAATCTAAAGAAACAAGAAAATATAAACATTTGAGAAGTTGGAATCATCATTCTTTAAAAAAATGACACCAATATTAATCAGATATCGAGAAAAAAATAGTGATTAATTTAGTAGTGTAATCATTGTAGCTCTAAACTGATTAGTAATCAATAACCCATCACTCTACTGTAGTTAGAGCATAGTTTGGGTGTATTATTAGTGATCAGATTACACATGCAGGACACCGTACTTCTCCTCCTCCACCTCTGGCAAATGGATAACTTTTTTGTTTTGTTTCATTTACGCTCAATTTCAATGTGAAATGACATCCTGAGAGCTTTTGAAAATTAAAGGTTGCAGCACGAATGCAATGTGACATTTAGGATGGACATACTGTATCTCATTCCAACCTCTAAAACATAATTTCCACTGCGGTAATGAAACATGTGACATTCAGATTTGAGGCTCAGGTTTGTATGATTTTACAACCTGCGAGTTTAAACGTAACGAAAGAGGAAAGAGATACAAGTTGAGGGAAATCTGCTTTTTATTTATCAAGGGGGTGTAAACTCTTCTGATCTGCTGTGAGAATAAAACGTGTGTTTTTTGTGTGAGAGGATTTGTTTGCCGTGACAAATATTTAAGTTAAGCTTCCTTTTTTCTTTTTTTTTTTTCCTTGCTTGTTTTTGAGGAACATGATGGGAAACGCTCAGGGAGTAGGAGAAAACACATTGATTCGAGTGTGTTCCAAACGCGGACTGGCCCTGACAAGGTTGTTATAACAGTCAGAGGGGTCTATACAATCACTTAATTACCAAAGCTGTCAGTCAAAGAGGGTCGCTGCTGGCTCCGTCCATGGCTGCGAGCGGCGTTCCACTAGCGAGCCTTTCCCTGAGTGATTGATCCGTGCTGATGGCGTCGCAGAAATAATTACGACTCGTCTCCTGATGTGTGATTTCATACCGCATTCACGCTTCACAAAGGTAATCGGGGGGGGAGGTGGGGGTGGAGGGTGGAGGGGGGGGGGATCAGGAGGGGTCAGTGCCATTTCCTATTACCTGAAGTCCAAGCGGAATGGTGAAACAATGCAAACGGAGTTGGGCTGGGGCGAAAAGGAAAAAGACAGAGGAGGAAGAAGAAGAAGGAGGAAAAAAGAAGAGGAGGAGGAGGAGGTGGTGGACGGGGGTGGCCGACGGTCATTACTAGTAGTCGAGGAAGCTCGTGTGCACTTTGTCAAACTGTGCTGTGTGATTTTTTTTCTCTCTTTTTTTCTTCCCACTCTCTCTTTCCCTCCCCAGAGCCAACAGCAGCAGCAGCAGCAGCAGCAGCAGCACATCCTCTAACAGATTGATGGTGTCCAACATGGGGGCTAATGGAAATTCAAAACAATCACAGGGTCATTAACTTGATTGGTGTCGCCACTGTCAAGCTGTTGGAGGGAAAAACGGAGGAGGAGGAGCGGATCTCGTTCCAAAAAGAGAGCTCTGTCGTCGGCGTAGTGACGCTCTGGTGACGGGAATCAGCTCGAATCGTGGCGACGATGGTTGGTATTGACGCCTGATAGCAACTTGACCACCTTCTGAAAAATTCATCTGATTTAAGAGAAAAAATCCAAGTGATTTTCAAGTCAATGCAACCTAACTTTTTCTTCCACTCTGAGTGTATAAATATGACATTACACCATCTGCAATAATCTCAATAGAAGTGTTGTGCGTATGTTTTTAAAGTAGATTATTTGCTTATATGTCAATCTACCTGATTTCCCTCACAGATATTTAGAATATGCTAAGTATCCGTGGCAACTGCCAGGCAAAAAAAAGGAGCCCACAAATCACGAGCGGGAGTCTGCCACATGGTTTCAGATGTACTTTTGTGCAGGCATTCATATTCATGGTGAAGGCATTAACCATCATTAAGCGACTCCCTGGTCTTGACACACAGAAGTGCAGCATAAGGAGGAGTGGGTGCAATTTGTGCCACGCGTTAACCCATCCTTCAAATTCCTGACGGTATGAGTCGCTGCCTGCACTGTAACACACAAAAACAAAACAAAACAAAAACTACACAATGTAAATCAGGAATCAGTCGAGTAAACAATGTACATATGCTATCTGCACCTGAAGGGGACGAACCGATTTTCTTTCTTGTGTTATTGTGAGCAGGCAAAGTGGAAACAGAGAGAGAGAGAGAGAGAGATAGCGAGGGGGGTGCGAGGGGGTGATGTCACTAATGAACCCCCCCTGCAAAAAAAATAAATAATAATAGCGGCGCTGAATAATGAAACACAACGCTGCATTTTGCAACAGAAAGAATAAAAGGTGAAATCATCAGCAAGCAAGGGAGGAAAAGAGTGAAAGAAAGCAAAGCAATGATTAAATGATCAAAAGCTGGCAGAGCGAGTCTCTGTGTCACTGCGAGGCACACTCATCTACCCACAAGTGAAAGTTAGGTTTCAAGCACAGTGTAATTATAGCTGGGGATGTCAGTTTGACATTAATGCAGCCAGCAGAAATTCCCTAATTGGCCTCAGAGGAGAAAGTGAACCAGAAAATATATTAACATTTTAAAAAAGCATATTTTGCCTAATCCTTTCACTTTCCAACAATATTTGAAGACCAAAATGCCCCAGGCATGAGAATTTAAATGAGCAATTTTGTTTTTGAAGGAAACGGCCAATGAGACAGAAAATAGACTAAAGGGAAATCATTAGTGTATGAGAGATCCTGACAGGCTCGCCTTGCTGACTGGCTGGCCTGTCACTAGGAGTCTGTGTTCTTCAGCTCCACGCTATGAGCTAAGCTGATAACATGAAAAGACCCATAAACGTGCAGCCAGAAGTCAAAGCCTATTATCTAGAAATTCAAATGCGGGGGTAAGGATGAGAAGAAAAAAAACTGGGATGAGGAGGATGAGGAGGAGGGGGGGGGGCTAGCTCTCTGTGTCTCCTGTAGGGGAAAACTGGCCAGATCGAGAGATCTTGTAATAGGCCCTGTTATCCGACACAAATGTGTGGCAGAGGCGCTGCCAGAAAATACTGCAACAAATCATAACATCACTCAAAAAAGGAGGAGATAAAAGCAGAGAGAGAAACACGGATGGCAACAAACTGCTTAAAGTTAGGAAGAGATGCGATGTCACATGTGCCCAGGCTGATGTGATATGACCGTATCAGAGAAACACAGCTAAGTGCAGTCAGGAGACGTTAGCCCAGTCCCCCGGTGATGAAGCAGCTGAGGCAAGCATCGCCCCTGGCGTGGGACTGCGGGGCAAACTGCTCAGGCTGGAGAGCCTTGCCCTTTTGAAACAAAACAGAGAGGAATGGCCAGGGGAAGCTCGCCGGCCTCAGCGAAAAAAAAGGGGGCCAGGTTTATTACCTCCAGCGATAAAGAGAGAGAGAGAGGAGAGAAAAAAAAAGAAGAATGATTGAGAAGACAGAGGGAAGTGAGAACAACAACAGATCTCAGACCCTGCGTCTCTTTTTGCGACAACAAAGGGCATATGATATTCCAGCCTCCTTTACAGCTGGCTGGTCAAGGTTTATTCTGGCACCTTGGTAGAAGAACCCCCCCCCCCACACACACACACACACTCTACTTTATTCTACTCACAATCATACAAAGACTGCTTGCCAAGGTGTAGGGATTTCATTTTTTTTCCTCTATTAGGCTGTTACCCTGAACACAGCAATTTAATCAGGCCCTTTGATAAACATTTGACACAAAGCAGTGGGCTTCTGTCTCTGCTGCCTACAGCCCAGGGCAAGAGATTGAGACTGACGAATTTTCATCCACAATTTTCTCTATTTTAACTCCACCTGTCAAATAGTATGCCAGTCAGTGTGACACAAAGATGGGGGAAATCAAAGCCTCTCTCATCTTAAAGGAACACAGACGTGCGGAGGGCTACAAGTTTACTGGGGGGGGATTAGAAACGACCGGCGCAGACAATGAAATGAGCGGACGCTGTGGAAGAAAGAAAAATCTAATATTTCAGCGTGTATTAAAAATAATCAAATAAAAATAAACAACCGCATTAGCGTTAATCGCCAGTCAACATCCAAAAGCGGAAGCACAATCGTCTCCTTAAGCAAAAAAATGTCAAAAACACCCCCTCCTCTGTCAGAGATACCTACTCCTCTACTCTATCAGCCCCAGTCCTCAACAGTCATTTGCAACAAACATCTAAACTAGAGGAAACTACAAACTACCAACCATTTGACCCTGAAGCACAGAGTCTGGAGCGGCCCTCTCTCGCCCAATGGAAACAAGGCTCGGGGTCGCCGGGGTCAACACCTTCTTTACTGAGCCTACAGCAGGATGGAAGCCTGGGTGGAAACATCTGGGGAGCCGGACATGGCCCGAGAGCTCCGTGAGACCCGCAGCTACGCTCCTTCGAGAGGGTTCGCGGAGGGAAAGGCTACACATTTAGATCTAAATGCAAAAAAAAAAAAAAAAGGTAATTATCTAGATATTAACTCTCATAATTGAGGTGAACTAGGCTCTGCTTTCCTAGCTGTCATAGCGGATGTACTTGTTCACCCATCTTTGATGCCATGCCTGAGATGTAACACATAGAAAGCAAAAGACTATCACATTCTAGAGGCATGAACGCTGAGAATAAATGATATGACCTCTGGCTACAGTATGGCCTTCAAATCTAAATCCCTACCTGACCAGCAAGAATCATCCTCCTTTATTCATTCTTCCTGCATACCAAACGCGTTCGCCGCTGAATCACATCACCAGCCGATCTTTTGATTCCTTTCAATCAGTTTCAAGGACTGTAAACAATGGGGGCCGCAGATATGATAGCGGAAAAGGAAATCTCCCTCAGCTCAATTAAGGAGCTGCCCCTGCAAGCCTCCTGCGGCCCTGAGAGATAGGGAGCTATAATTAGAAGAGGGCAGTAAACTTGCAGACATTATTGATGATCCGCTGCTGACACCTCCCTCATGTTAGCATTAGCATTTTCCTCTCCTGAGCTGGAGCGGGGAGGAGGAGGTGGTGGTGGTGGTGGTGGGGGGGTGTCAGGAGAGGCTGGGTCTCTCGGAGTCCGTGTCAGCAGGGGGGCTATATATGAGCTACACGGCGAGGCCACATTACGGCTGCAGAGAGAGGGAAAAGGAGAGAGAGAGAGAGAGAAAAAGAGAGAGAGAGACACAGGCTCTCCTCTCTTGGTGCTCGTCCACCTGATGGGAACATGGAGACTTGGCTGTTCTCCCCCTCATCAATACAGCAGGGCTCTTTGTCAGTAATTTGCAATAAGTGTCCGCGCCACATCTTAAGGGACCTGGAAATCATTACTGGCTGAGGCCCTACACCGCTACTAATTGGATGCGTTGGGCCTTATCAACTGAGGATTTTCCGAGACCTTTGACAGATACCAATTCAAAAATCATTGTTCAGTTGTCAATTTAAGAGACCGTTAAAAGAGCTTATTTTAATTTTAATTGGAACTTCCTCCTGCCTTCACAGTGAGCTACGAGGATTAAAAATGAGCTCGGGGTGGGGGGGCGTGGGGGGGGGGGGGGGGGGTGTGCGCGCACCTATGTGTGTGTACGTACGCTCGCCGCCTCGTACGAAAAATACGCGGGTCAAATCGACGGGTAACGGTTCTGACCGGCGTACGAATGAAGACGGCGCGCATACACGTTTAGTTTACACGAATCTCGCAAGCTTTCCTGGGACTTCATCATCAACATCAAATAAGTCGGGATCTAGAGCTGCAAAGCTCCCAATTAAGCAAAAAAACCGCATCCGCTTAAGATGTTTGTTGGGCTGAGTGTGCTGGGACCATCATCGATCACCCCCAGTAAACTGACCGGCTGATAGTGCAGCCCTAACATATTTATGTGCTGCACTCTCTCAATGACCCTGAACTCAAACACTCTCTTGGCTTTAATAAGGCCTGGGAAGCCTCAGCCCTGACTATATATATATATATATATATATATAAATATATGTATATAAATATATATATGCAGCTGTGCAGGAGGGGAATGGCTGCGAATACTGCCAGATGAGGCAAAAAGAAGCTAATATGCGTAAACGGGTGTAGGGCTCCGATGAGCCGCCGACAGTGACGTGGCCCGCCCAGGAGCGCTGGGGCGGCGGGCTGAGGGCGAGGGGACGAGGCCTGGCAACGAAAAGGGGACTGAACTGTTTTGACACTGCCGATAATTTAAGATGCCACTGATCCCTTTTTTAAACTGCGGTGCTTTGCTTTGAGTGACCCCCACACTTCAACCCATGTGAAAACTGCTGCACAATTCAAACAGAAGCATCTATCTTTCAACAAAAAAAAAAAAAAAAGCAAATCATGTTTTCTTTTTTTTCTTAAGGTAAATAGAGCTGTCATTTGATAATAAACCTGGCATTAATGTTAATTCTACCATCCAGTATTTGCAGTATTAGAGGCTTAGAGCAGAAGAGCAATACTGTTCAGAGGCTAATAAGTGTCTAATTAAGGAGTAGACAGGAGGGAAATTGCAAAAGGTATTAAAAAAAAAAGAAGGTTTTTTTTTTTCTCTTCCTCCCTCTCTCTTGGCTTTTTCACAACCGTGTCTCTGGGAGCCGGCGTTGTGTTTGCCGGCTGTTTTACTCGCTGTCAGAAAGGATTTGAGGCGAGGAGCCATCTAAGCATGCGTATGAGGGGGATTCATTTGACCTCATTATACATCAATAAAGAAGGAAGCCGGTTTACTAAATATCACCATGCTGCCCGCACTTCACGTCAGATCATGCAGGAGCGTTTCTAAAAAAGATGATTCCAGAAACGTCTGGTGAGCAGAGAGAGAGAGGAGAGGAGGAAGAGAGGAGAGGAGAGGAGGGAGGAAAAAAGGGGGGAGGAAGAGAGAGAGAGAGAGAGAGAGAGAGAGACAGAGAGAGGGAGGAGGGGGGGGTTGAACCCTGACTAGCCAGGAGGGATTCTGACAAGCACAGGAAAAAAAGCAGCTACGCAAAGCCCTGTTTAAGAGCAGAGCAAGTGAAGAAAAAAGATTTATGCTTTTAATTAATGGCAATTAAACCATGCCTGTCGGGCTGGCCTATGGCAATTGTTCTCAGTAAAAAGGAGGCCGAGCTGGTGACAAGCATTTGAATCCACTAAGTTCTACCAGGGGAGCTGACACTGCAGGCATCAAACCTAAACTAAATCAATAAAAGAATTAAACTTTTATAAATTGCATTTTGACAAGTATCAGATAGCTGCTAACGCTTTGATATTACGAATTCCTCCGAGGTGATGCAAACAAGGAGAGGCACACTTAGAGATCCAAACAATCAAAGGGTCTCGTTAGCGCGCGCTGTCAGATTGCAGCGCTGCTATTAATTACTACAAATTAATGTGACTCTCTCCACCTCCGCTGATTGGAATGATAATCAAGCTTCGGCTCAGGAGCGCGGGTGGGGTGGGGTGGGGGGGGGGGGGGTGGGCGGTTGGGTGGTGGTGGTGGGGGGAACATATGCAACCCTGCCAAAAATAATAAGGACAGAAACCAACAGACGCTCCTCGATGTTTGTGTTTACAAGCCCAAAATGCTTGTTGCTTATTTTATCCTGCAGCCACACACACACAAACACATGTGCCTACGCGCACACACGCGCACACACACACACACACACAAACACACACAAACACACACAAACCTGCACTGCTTTGCCAATTTGCTATGCATGCACATAAATGTACATAATGCATTTCTTCATTTGATTTTCCAATGAAGCCCCCCCTCACTCCCCTTCACATATATATCAGCTGAAGACATAAACAGACTTCAGTGTTGCTGATCATTTACACACGACCCCCCCCCCCCCCACACACACACACACACACACACACACACACATTTGTAAGACAAAAAAAGTAGCAGTTAAACTGAGCAATATGTGTTCAGACAAAAGTAGGCGTGACACTGTCTAGAAGAGGAGGAAAGAAAAAAAAAAGAGGGGGGGGGGGGCACTTGGTAGGAAGTGTTCAAAGCTGGCATGACAGCTCAAACGTCCTGTCACTTAAATCACTGTTCATATCTGTGCATCATGAGTCGAGGGGGGGTGGGGGGGGGCGCATCCGGCATCGTGGTGACATCACAGTTCCCGGACGCCAACAGGCTTTTTCTAAATGAGACTGAAAGCGGTAATTACTGCACTCCCACCCACCCAACCACCACTTCCACCACCACCACCCCCGTCTCTCTCTCTCTCTTTCTCTCTCCCTCCCCACACTAAATTGTTTACCATGAGTCTTGATCCAGCTTTGCTAGTGCCGCTTACTCGCCCAAATTTTTTTTTCTCCCCCCCACCCCCACCCCCCACCCCATCTGTAATAATATCAAGATTTTTCGTGGCAGTCGGCGAAAGCTGGCATTGGCGGGGGAGAGTTAGGAGGATAGAGGGTGGGGGGGTGGGGGGGGTGCCGCCGAAGCTCACACCAGTCTAATTTGTACGCCGGCTATGTATTATTCATCGTTATTCAATGCATTTTCAGAGTGATTTGCAAATTCTATCAGTATACTTAAGTTTACACACATAATACAAAATGTACGATTTTATGTTTCCCTACAAGACACAATCGCTTTAAGGGAAATACATTTTACAGAGAGTTGGCAATGTAAATTTAATGGCACAGATAAATGGATACTCCTGCCTTGTGAACATTACTGTGTGGAAATTACTTTAATAACTGCAGACAGTAAATGCCCAGTAAAGCAGTTTTTTTTTTTTGTTGAAGGGAGACACAAAAGAGGAAAAAACTCAGTGAATGAATTGTATTAGAAAAAATATCTTCATTCTTTTGCTGGCAGGTGAGTGTTGTCAGTGTGACTGGAGCACCAGCTGGCCTGCATGTGTTTGCCCTTGTTGACGATACTTGTGCAGCGTTGGCCTGCATGTTCTCATCCCCCCCCCCCCCCCCTCCCCCTTGATAAATTTGTCCTAGACTCCACCTGGCTTTGGCGACCCCTGACCCTCCACAACCAGATCTGTGCACCCCTGAGGACCCTAATCTTGACCTTCATGGTGACTTGGAGCGTGTTATTAAAGCTACTGTTTGTGTGTGTGTGTGTGTGTGTGTGTGTGTGTGTGTGTGTGTGTGTGTGTGTGTGTGTGTGTGTGTGTGTGTGTGTATGGCTCACTGGAAGAAAAAAAAAAAAAACTGCAGCGATTTGGCTAAAACGGAGCCTGTCAAAGTCCCGGCAGGCCTCCTCTCTCCTGTCTCTTAAAGGAGTAACTTAAGAAGGATGGAGGGGCTACACTTTTCAGACTAATTTCTATGCAATTCTCACTCTCTGATCTCGAGTTAAAAGACAACGTCGACACTCTTAAGAGCGAGCTCCGACTCCTTTTTTTTTTGTGCATAATACTCCTTTCAAATGCGGGTCACGTGTTTTATTTTTAATTTTTTTGACAAAGTATTCCACCTTTATGAAGAAATATGCAAAACAAAAGGCGCGAGGACATATCACCCGTGCTCTCATCATTACCTATTCTCATTGTCATAGTGCTTTTTAACTTTAATGAAATGTGCTGCAATGCAAATTGCAAATGTTACAATATTAACCAAGGAGCTTATAGAGAGATGTACCTATATAGAGATACAGTGCGATTGGTAATAAAGAATGTATTGCATTATGTGTAACCTCCTTCACTGATTTTAATGCTTAGCATTTATATGCAGTTAGACCTCATTATGATAATTTGATATTTTGACTGGATGGCTAGAGGCAGGATTATAGAAGAAGTCTGTTTTAGAATGTTAATGTCTGCCTTTGAAACTAATGCATGTATTTATTGATTTTTCAGTCCTAAATCTATCCTTCTTAAGTTGTCATGGTAGTTGGAGGAGGGGTGGAGGAGAGGGGTGAAGGCGGGGGGGGGGGGGTTGTCTTTTTTTAACAAAGTGGTCAGGGCCCTGACTTGGAGAGAAAGTGAGCGAGAGAATGCAAGCGCTGTGTAATCATTAACATCAAATCCCCCCACAATCGTGTGTTACACCTCATCTTCTTCTCTTTTTTTTTTCTTTCTTTCTTTCAATGTCACATTTCACAGATGTAGTATTAGCTACCAGACATAAGCAAAGGAGGGGAACGAAGGAGAGGAAAAGGTGGAGAGAGAGAAAAAGAAAAGAAAAAAAACCTGGCGGAGGAGAATCTGAGAGACAGATTAATGCCTTGCCTGGTACTGTGTATCAGGACAAGGATTATTGCGGTAACAGCTGCGCCCGTGAGTCCCCTGACTGAGAAGAATTACAAGTATTATCACCTACATCATTAAAGTAGGGTTCATAGATGTGCAATGGCTTCAATCAATTCATCCCCCAGATAACACCGAGCCAGCTGGACCCCCTGCGTGAGAACTTGACTTAATTGGCCAATAAGTGGTGGGGAAGGGTGCTTGCTATTTGATCAAATTACAGGGCCTCGGCGAAAGGATTACAATTTTCGGATAAAGTGCAAAAGAAGGGGAGGAGTGTGGCGGGCGAGAGGTGGAGAGGCGGACTTGTGG
Organism: Scomber scombrus; assembly: GCF_963691925.1. Lineage (NCBI taxonomy): Eukaryota > Metazoa > Chordata > Actinopteri > Scombriformes > Scombridae > Scomber > Scomber scombrus. Next base: position 5,918,329 of record NC_084977.1, on the reverse strand, counting down.
GGTCAGGGCTACCCGAATAAAAAGTCTGTCCGCGGCTAAGTGTGAGGCCAGTGAAAAATGGTGGCCCACTTGGCACTGAGGGAAGGGGAGGAAAAAGGAAAGCAGTATCCAGGTCAGCCTTTTGCTTGGGGAAATATACTCATTCATCATCCCCCCTTGGCCTCATTTCTGGCTGGTGATACTTGTAAACTAATACGTTCCTTGAGCTATTTAGTTAGGATCATTACGCTACAAATTCGGCAGCTTTTTACTTTTATTCGTACTGTGTGAGAATGAGCACAGGAAAAGAGGAAGGTGTTGACAGTAGAGGGACGGAAGCAAAGAACTAATCAGTTAAAGAGAGACTATAATGCGAATGTAAGAGCATGCTGTAATTGGTACAAAAACTATGTAATTATCTGTCTTGAAAATCAGACGTTAGCTTCAGTTACAACGAGGCGGCGTTCGCCACGTCGTACTACTTTTTCAGCTGATTATTCAAATGTTTAATTAGCATTCAGATGTATGGTTAAGGCTCTTGTGGCCATAATGCATACACAACTAAAATATGCTCCAGTAACCACAAAACCAGCCAAAAGAAGGGGGGAAAAAAAGAAAAAAACCAGAGCGATAACAGGAATTTAAATTAGTTAAAATGCCAACGTTTCGCTGAAATTACCTCTTTGCAATATTCATGGGTGAAATGGCTTGGCTGAGAGGCATTTTCATTATCATTATTCCTAAGTAGAGTACAATTTAGTCATCAGCGAGGCCCGAGTTGGTTGCGGGTTCTTTTTTCGGAGGTGGGAAGAGATTCACCTCTACAGGACATGAGGGTAAAGAGACTCTAATTAGCGCTGGGGCCCTGAAAGGCAATAGAATATCTAAAAATGAGTTCAACTGGACTCTGTTTACAAAATGGGGATTCATGATGCAATTTTAGCTAGTTTGTGTGTGTATACGTGTGTGTGTGAGAGAGAGAGAGAGAGGAAGGGAAGAGAGAGGGAGAGTCTCTGCAGCCATTTCTCAAGATAATTCCTTGCTGGAGAGCATGTTTGTCATCACTGTTAAAGTGTGGTGCACATTAATTCTAGTTTTGCCGTGGTGTAATTCTGGCAAAATGAGCGGCCCTCCAGGGGGCCCCTGCATGTCGACTAACTACTGGACAGAATTAGGCTCTACGGTCCCAGCGATTCATAATGTCATTAATATAAAGGCAATTAAATGAGTTTTTAACCTCCCAACCTCTTATCGTTATTAATGAACAGCGGATTGGAACAAAAACCCACCCGAGATGAAGCTGGTAATTATCTTTGCATCGGGAAACAGGTTTGAAAATTAAAGCGTGGCCAATGAATTGTTTGGGTTTTGTTTCCAGGCAAAAAAAACCCAGAGGGAGATGATGTGGTTTTAATTCAATCACATGATATCATACCGGGAGGGTTAATTAGATGGGTTTTTACTGTCGCTGGGACTCAGCGGCCGACGTGCTGGCATCCTCAAACACACACAGCACCCCCCCCCCCCTTCTATAAAACTGTCAAACTGGTCATTAGTATGTCATATTCTTTCACTGTAAAGAACACTTGTAAGGAGAAAAAAAATCCTGTATGTTCAGATTAATTGAAAAAAAAAAAAAAAAAAAAGGGATGGGGATAGAGTGCCTGAAGATTATGTGTTTCGATATGCTCATTATGGCCCTTTTATAATAGTAATTACATAAGTGATTGTGTGAGGCTCAGCCAGTGTTATCGGGTTTTTCAAGCTGTAACATTATGAAGCACGGCGGGGTCAATTTCACAGCGAGGAAAAAAGAAAAGGAAATGTTGCTCCTCAGCTGCAGCCGTTCATTCTGATGGAGGGAGAAGATTTGAGAGATCGCAGCAGGACGACACAGTGGCAAAAAACTCGTTTGACCAGGGGCGCGAGGAGTGAAGGAGAAGCGATAGATAGGGGGCAGGTTTTTCTTCTCTAACCCCATCGCTGTTCCCCAGACGGTGTGGGTGAAGGTCAGGGGGGGTCATTGTCACTGTGTACCCAGTTCTGCAAACAGCTCATTAGTGAGTCGGCAGTCTCACCACAGACAGCACTCTTGGGACCGGGGTCGCGTTTGGTACCTGCTCCACGCCCCGTTTGTTTAGGGGTCTCTTTAGGGACCGCTCCATGCTTTTCTCCCTCTGCTTCATGTTTAATTAATAATTAACTTATGTCAACCGCTTGTTTACCCACATGGGGTAACACAAAAAAGAGATGAAAATGCTGCGATGCCGTGACAATGATAATTCACATTTATTGTTGGCTTGTTAGCTGAGCCATTCTGGTCCTGCAATTACTGCCCTTTGGTTACTTGTTTAGCTACACAATCTCTCATTTATAGGAGGAAGTGTTTTATTGACAACAGTAAATAGAAACAAAACACATAAAAAATGTTAATTGACAGTCACAATTCTTTGCTATTGTGAAATATATGACTTGTGTCCAACGGGTGCTGGAGGTAAACCTCGGCTTAATCTCACAATTTTCCAGTCTCGCATTGCCTGCGTGGCGTTCAAATTGGAAAAATAGGACGTGTGATATTTCACAAGTCTTTGGACTGCTAACTAAGCTGTCAAACGGGTAAACTGCGCTCCATCTCGCTGACAACAATCTGCAAATGAGCTACAAGTAATTTACCGTGATTATACTTGCAAATCAGTCAAGTTGTTTTTTTTTTTTAAATTTCCTAACAGCCCGTTTCTGACGAGAGCACGGACAGGCTACCCATCAAAGTCTTCGCCTCACCTCATTTGGCTAATGCATTTGTTGTGAATCGGTGTTATTCGGCGATCATGACAATTACCTGTGAAATAAAGAGTGACAGGGGTCAAAGCCCGACATCTTTATTACTCTCGTCTCTGATCGCAGAAGGCGAGGCTGTGTTGGGAGAGCGCCGGAGACTTGACAGTGTATAAATCTGTCTGTCTGAAGGTCAACAGAAGTGAAGAGGTTCCCCGACCCCGCGACCCGCAGGTCCGACTTGACAACTCTATCTATAGCCTGTGACCATGACAAAGGCAGCGCTGACAGATAGAAAAAGAGAGAATAAAAGAGCAGCGCTGCACTTCTGATGACCTGAGAGGAGTCTTTTCTGGGAGGATAACTGCATGGTTAAATGTTGGTTCTATAGATAGTTCTTTATGTGTTCCTGAAGTTTGAACCGCTTTCATTTTTGCTGGAAATTAATTATCTACAATAAAGTGTACTTTTTTAATTTGACATTAAGCAAAAAGAGTAACCAATGGTGCAATGTAACTCAAGTGCTGTGCATTGTATGAGCAATGTATAAGAAGTCTCCTTTCTGTTTTGTTCATCGTGACCTTTAAGAGGCATCTGTGTTGTGTTTGTCTGCTTGAAGCTCTGTCTTAGATTGACATTTTTAACCACGTTTTAAAGCTACACTTTTAGATCCTGGTTGTTTTATAGCCATCTGTTTTAACAAGGTAAAATATTTTAGTAATCAGATGTTTGGATCTCAGGTTGTAATCTTAGCCTGATTTCTAGGCTATCCAGTTCCACTCTTATTGAGGATTTTAAGCTTTTAGCACTTTTATGGACTTTCGATCACACTTTTCTCCTCACCTTCTCTGGAGTAACTCAGCTGCTGGTAAGCCTAGCTAGGTCCGCTTTTAGCCTAGGGCTAGGTTAGGGGGTTGGGTTCAGTGAAGAGGTTAACAAACATGGCCGCATGTGTGGATTACCTTCGTACCTTTGCACAATTGGAGATAGACGTCGCCTGACTGTCGGCTGAACTCAGAGACAGGGACGAGTTAATCCTGGAGCTATCATCTATAGCCACAGCTCAGTCAAAACACCTCTTACTCCTGGGCAATTAAGGTGATGCAGGCCTGTCCTGTCCACCCAGAACCTATAACTTTAGTCCATGAAGTCAAAGCTGGCCATATCTATCTATTACCCAGATGCCAAAGTCTCCAACCTATCTTGTATTGTGTCTCACCTGCTTGCAGAACACCCGTCTTTTAAGAAGGTTATTGTCCATGTTGGTACAAATGACGCTAATCCACAAAAATCTGAACTGATGAAACAGGTTTTTTGGACTTTTAAAGCCAATGGTGAAAACATTTTTATTTTAGGCCCCATTTCAACACAGGGTTGGGGTGAGTGTTTTAGCAGGTTCTTCAGTCTACATGACTGGCTTCAGGCTCAATGTACAGCTCAAATCTTTGGTTTTATTGGCAATTTGAATCTATTCTGGAAGCATGATACATTCAATTGACTGGGCTAACATAGCACAGCAAAATATTTCACTGTGCTCTGTCTAGCTCACTTGCATGACTGTTAAAAATTAATGGTACCTGCCCTGAACTCTCACTCCTCATTGATCATCAGTTCTTGTTCTACGCAGCCATTTAAATGTGTTGCCTCTGCCTCACATAGTATATCAATGAGCCCTCACATCGTGAAGGTAATAAATACCTTGACCCGGTGGTGTCAAAAGGCTGTGTGTGTTGACGTCTTGGTGATATCACTGTATCTAATCACTTGAATGTATGTTTTGGTGCATATTTGCCAGTAACAAAAAGCACAAAGGGTTAACATCCTAAATATTGTGTTTAAGGTGAAAAAGATCTCATAGTAACCTTGGATAACAACCTCTGTTCCTGTTCACAATCTCAAGAGATCATGTACAACCGCCGAGAGAAAATAGCAAAAATCTGGACCAGTATTCCTCTACAATACAAGGATAAAATAACTTCTTTAAACTCTGCTATATGCTCCACAAGAACTGCCTATTTCTCCAGGGTGATAACAGGAGATGGCAGCAACTCAAAAAACTCTGTTCACAACTGTAAATCGGCTGTTGAATCCTGACACAGTCTGTGACCTTCTCAGTCAAGCATCTCCTGCAAAATGTGAGTGAATTTGTAACATTCTTTACCAATCGTGTGTCTTCTATTATAGCAGAAAAATGCTCACAACTATGATAGTTACCCTAAAGAAAAAACAGCAGTCATGTCAAAATTCATATTGATTTTGGCCCTGAACTCTGTAAGATTGTAGCATAGAGTAAATCTTCTACTTGTTGTTTTTACTTCTTTCCAGTAAACTTTTAATAAATGCGTTAATTGTGTTTTAACACTGTCAGAGATACTATTGAAACGTTGAAAGCAGAATTTTCCTGATGACGTCAAAACTATAGCTATAAAAGCCCCAACAACTAAACCTTGACAGTGTAGTTATAAGTAATTATGGATCCATATAAAATCTTTCTTTTCTTATGTAATACTCGAATATTGTCCAGTGTACAGCGGAGTACGACTTTGAGAATTAAAGCTTTTCCATTTTCATGGTCATAGAATGCCCATTTGAGTATATGAACATGAAAATGCAAATTGGATTATTGCATTTTCTATTTTATTTTTTATCCAAATAACACGTGGGAAATTATAATGAATTAATAATATAGTCTCCTGTAAGCTTCCGTATTTTCACTTGTAAAGGAGTATTATTACATGGTGGTATTGTTACTTATACCTAAGAAAATCATCTAAATGCTTCTTTCAGCACCACCAGGAACTAAATATGTTTAATATAATTAAAAGTTGACCAAAGAGTTGTAAATAGTATCACTATATTGATATAAATGTATGTCAGATCATGGAAATTGTATGCATAATCACTTATACCTATATTGACATTTAAAGCACTGAACTGTGTTCTATTTTTGTACATGACATAGAAAATACTTCTGTTAAATGAAAGCTTTGGACAAAATAAACTTATAGGATCATAGCATGATGAGATCATCACAGCATGAATCTGTTCAAAGTTTAGCTAGAAATACTGAATTATCACTCAACCCTAACTAGAAAGATATTACATTCATGTGACTATGTATCAGTCACACATTTGGGCTGTCTGGGAAAAATCCAAACTATACCCAAAAAAGAGCATATTAATAGATATAACATTGGACCTGGTACTTAAAGTTAAAATATTAGCGGATACTATCCACACCAACATGGATGTCAGTCCTTGATTAAGTGGATGGACAACATCTTCCTCAAGCTGGACAGCCATATTTGAGAAATTGTTGATTAACTACTAAAAGTAGAAAGTGTCCTCTGATGTGTCTGTATTTTTTGTTGCCAGCCACATGCTTCTGGCTCAGTCAGGCCCCTGTAGCTCTGATGGCTTTAATTGACTGTCTCACTGTGATTAATGGTCACATGTTAAACATGCACATCGTGGACATTCTTACACAGATGTGAAAGGCAATTTGAGGAAGAGAGGCCATCTCTGGAGAAGCACTTATCTCTGACTGTGAGCTCAGCATTTGGGATGGTGATGGTAGAGGGGAGCACTGCTCTGGTCTGCAGGCCCCAGAGCCGACCTACGCTGCATCGCAGTGACATTGAAGATATTTAAAGAAATGGCCTCCCCCCACTGGGCCACAGACAATGGGCAGAGCGTAGTAAAGAAATTCATGGTTGAGACATGATTAAAGGTTGTAAAACAAAAATGGGTCTTTGTTTTTGTCAGTCTTTGAAAAGAGTTAACAGAAATAGTTAGCATTAGTACTTTTTTGGCTAAAATAAGAGATGAAATAATCAGAAAAAAGTGCCAATAAATCAATGTAAAAAAAATAAACCTAATGCTGAAACATATCTAAATATTTAACCTCACAAGCTACATTTTGTGTTCATGAAAACCTTTAAACACAGTCAAGTTATGTGATCACAGTCCTGTCATCCTCCTACATGCCTCTTTTTGGTCACTGCTGCAGATTACAAAGCATGCCACTGATCTAGGCTTTAAGGAACTAAGAGATTCACCACAGTGACAGTGTTTACACAGTGGGGTCCACATGGCAGGGCTCTGTATGAAAGCGCAGGCCAGCATCAATCAAGCAAGCACCAGGCAGCCACCAGCCATCGGGACCAACCACTGTTCAGACTGATTATCTGGGTAGGTTTTACATCATTAGCCCAACCCCCTTCCCCTTTAGCCCACCTCCTGATGACCAACAAGGCTTGGCAGGCCACCGCTGAAAAGTCTTGGCCAACATAACCAAGGACCCGCCATTACCAGGAGCCACATGAACACCAAACAATTTGACCCTGCTGGCCGAGGGGCATTTTAGGCAATGTGCGGAGAGGATAAAACGCGACCAAAGACAAAGCCCTTGAATGAGAGAGGTCGGTACTGGAGCATGTGATTGAGCTAATTGAAATCAACATCCATGATTGGACACACAGACTAGGGCACTTGGCAGCGCGTCTCATGCCAACATCAGTCACCGTTTGACGCTGCCCTGCCAGCAGTGAGGGCAGCCTGCTGAGGAGTGGCAGGGGTCGCATGCCTGTCATGATTTTACAGAGCGAGGGATCACAGAGGAGCCTCTGCAGCGTCACTGGAGCTCTGTGCGCCTGCATCAGTGCTCCTTCGCAAGGACATTGAAGATATGGATCGGAGGGAGCTCCGAGCCTTCACCCCGAGCCGGGATCGGACTGGGTCTAGAGCACTCTCACCTCCCAGAAGGCTGCCTATAGGCCACTGTTAATGGTGGCTGCTCCACAGAGCCATGCCAGCCCCCACACTCCCCCAGCAACTCTAGCACCCCGTTAGCCCAGGGCTGCACACATTAATGCTACACTAATTAGCAAAGGAGCTGACCAACCAATTATGCACAGTTCAGTCAAGATTCAGAGGTTAAAGGGTATTCTAATGCTGCATCACACACTTCAAAATGGTCTAAATATACAGTACAAATGAGCAACCTGTGGGGGTCACACACTGTTCCCAAATCCTTCCATCCACACAAGCTTACTGCAACGCCCAAACAAGGTACATTATCACCTCATTAATTCAAACTTACACCTCACTTTACACTGTATTACAGAAGTAGTATAAGAGACAACAAAGGGGCAATCATGGGTGGGAGAGTCTCTATTTGAAATATTAAGGCATACAGTAATTATTATCATTATTAAGCAGATTTATTATTGTCAGTACAAATGATTAACAATGAACAAACCAGTATTAATCAAATGTATAATAACCAATTCATTTTAATCTACAAACATATCCCATTAGTCATATGCAATTGTTAAATTGACTTTAACTTGTCTGCAGTCTATGTATTCTGTCTTCAAAGTGCTGTTTTATCATAAGGTTTTCAAAGGAACCTAAAAAAGAGCAGCTCTATTTATCGGTCATTGCTTAATTTAAGTCATAAAAATACAGTGACCCATTTCTGCCACATGCTTTTGTCAGGGGTTGTCACACGATAACATTGTGCATGCCCAATCACAGCAGGGATATCGCATTGACAAATTTGACAGGGCACGTGTTTTGTGTGTGTTGTTTGAATTCACTGAACAACAATTTACCAATCCCCGTCAACGTAGACTTGATGATATACACATCTGAACAATGAGATAGCTGCAAATGGTGAAAATGTACCAACATAAGATATTGTGTAGATTAATGGTGAGCTTTGTGAAAGGTACAGTTATAAGAGTATATGCTTCACATTGTGGTTTTAAATGGTTCAATGGAATAGTCTAACAATTTGGGAAATAGGCTAACTTTTGAAAGAGAAAAAAGTTAAAGCATGGCGCGTTGTGGTTTTACAGGGTGTTATATGCAGGGTTTCTTGCATTGATTTCCTGCAAGACCATGACCATTTCCGGTCTTTATGCTAAGCTAAGATAACAGTCTCCTGGCTGTAGCTTCATATTTAGCATACAGACATCAGAGCAGTATCAATCTTCTTGTCTAAATCTGCAAAAAGTGTAATAAATGTGTTTCCCAGAATTTTAAGCCTTTAACAAAATTATCATAAAATAAAATATTTTCAAAGCTTAAATAATTAAGTAATTAATTAAAGCTTTATTTATGTAGCACTTTATAAAACATAGTCACAAAGTCCGTCACACCCAAAAAAAACATAAATATAACAACAAACAAATAAATATATTTTTTTTAATGTATTTCAATATAAAACACAGCACAAAAGGAAACAGACCACATTAAAACAAACAGAAACATACAATAGTGATGGAAATCTATTTCTTTTAAAAAGGCCTATAAACATGGGATTTTAGAAGTTGCTTGAAATATTTCAAAGATTCAGCAAATCTAACACGTTGGAGAAAATGATCTAGAAGGTTGGAGCTAAAACTGCAAATGCACGGTCACCTTTTGTCTTACTGTTGGAGTGGGGGATGTATAAAAGGAAGAGATTTGAGGAAAGAAGTGGTCGAGAAGAGGATCGAGGAACGAGGAGATCAAACAACAACAAAAGAAAAAGAATGGTAAATTAGCTTCGATTCTGTACAATCTAAAAAAACCTGAATCTTCACCTACTTTCTTCTGGCATTAACTGCTGTTCATAAAACATCACAGCTCACAAACAGCTGAAAAATAAAGTTAAAGGCCTTTGTGTAATATGTGCGTAACTACTATGAATGAAATGCGTGTTACAGTGTGATCAAACTTTGTGTCTGGCACTGGTAACTGGGGGAAAGCTGGTCTCCTTAACAATTTCTGAAATCTACCCACAGCCCAATTAGCAGGGATGTTTAAAAGACCAGACTTGTGACCAGAAGGTTGGAATCCCAGCTGGGACGCTACTGTGTATCTAAGGTACTTAACCCGAATTGCCTCAGTAAATATCCAGCTGTATTAACAGATATAGGACGTACAATGGAACCACACTTACCCATCATATGGGATTTAATGGGCAACATGAGCACACTGTCAGTTTTGCAGCTTTCTGCAAATAACTTCAATAACTTTGCACAAATGAAAAGTTTGCCGCCATAAAAGCAGCAACAGCAGAAGGCTATGTATTATCCCAGAGGCGGCCATTACTGTGCCTTTGTCCTAACGGGATTCACAGTTCACTCCATTGGACTGCAGTCATTTGTATTCTGTTCAGACAGCACTGATCATCTGCCACCATCTGCATAGTTTTACTGCCTGTGATCATGGTGCTGTTCTGAGGGGCTGTCATTATGCTTTACAGCATTGTTAAAGCCTGCCTGGGTGCAGCATCAGAAGAAATGGCTCATTCAAACATGGCTCTCCCCTCTGCTTTTCCCTGTATATGTCTGGATCAAGGGTTACAAAATACACCTCGTCTGCACACAAGCGCCTCAAGACAAATCTGACCAGCACTTTGCAAAGTGATACACAGAGTCACTGAGGCGAGACTGGATTTAAAAGGTCTACATTTTTCAGAGCTGCGAGCAACGGAGACTTGTGTATTTTTATTCTTCATTAGACAGACGCAATAGACCCACAAATAAATATACTACACATCCCCTTAAATAAATGCCAGTGTAGGTCTAAAATTCAGACAGCAAAAAACGACCTATGGTTACGTTTATGCCATCTAGTGGTTGAAGTTATGAACTGCAGAACGACCAATAGGACCGTAATATGCGAAAACTGTTATAAATCACACAAATATAATGATGTTTTATAATGTGACACAGCAGTGGTTAAGATCTAGTTAGGTTTAGGCACAAAAACGTGGTTTATACTTCCGTTAGGTTACGCACCCTTCGTCATAGCAACAGTAAACACCACAATGTTTTTAAAAAAATGACAACTTGTAGATGTAGTCAGAAAGAAAGAAAAAAAAGAAAAAAGAAAAGTCTACTTTTTGCCATTAACTATCTAGCCATCCACCCAACCCACCTTCTCCTAATATATCATCTTATCATGTCCCTTTATATTGACGTCATTCCCTGGGTCATAATTACTATGGCCACTAGATGGTGTAAACATAACTACAGCTTATGTATATAGTAAATTGCTTTAATGTGACATACAACAAGGATTATTATAAGAAATACCATATTACCTATTCAATGTAGATACATCATGTTTTTAGCACAGTATGCTATGAAAACAAAAATATTGAGCTTCTTGAATAATGACTTTCCAGTGATTTAATTCTGAAGTCTACTTCCTTTTGAGAGTCCCAGGTGATGGCACTTTGCATATTGTTGTGAATAACATCCGTTTGTGTGATGGGGGAGAACCTAGCATTGCCCCTTTGGCAATGTAAAGCAGTCCTTTAGTGTGAATCACATAGCTGGAGGTTATCGCTTCATATTCTTAAAGTCAGAGGCAAATCAAAGGCCTGAAAATGTAATTATTCAAAAGATAGTCAAATATTTTGTAAAAGTGGGTGTTCATCCATCAAAACCTTTCAAACTTGACTAATCTGCAGCAGTGCTTCTAATTGTTTGGAATCATGATATTAGTATGTCATTAGTAATGTTATGCTTATAGCTGACAAACAAGGTTCTCACTTTGATAGAAAAACTAAGAAATGTTACACAACTGCTTTCTGTAAACAGGATGGATTTCCTTCATTAAAATGTCCCTAATGAGTAGTGGTCCATTCTGTTTCACAAGAAAAGCACATTTTTGGTTCCCAAATCACCATTTAAAACATAAGTTCATTCTTTACCCGTCAGGATATACTTGTACTCCAATAGAAGCATTCTTAAAATTGCAGTACACTTCATTTCATATTGTGACATCTGAGAAGTGATGTGGGAAAGCATTTTGATTTTGACACCACAGATTAAAAAACAATAGTGGATGAATTAAGGCCGTTTGCCGACTTGCAGTAAAGTTAACTTGTCACTCAAGTGAAGCAGCAAATATGCACTGCAAACAATAAGGAAGTACTTTATTTGTACTATTGTGATACTGTGTTCTATTATTAACCATCAACCTGCAATAGTCAATAATGGCCACAGTGGCTGCTGTTCAGGAAAGTTATTAATTGTATATTTGCCTGCTTTTATAGTGTTAGATTAACCTAAACATTATGTCCATTCCAGGGTTTCTCAACCTTTTCCAGCCCATCAAACCCTTTTCAAGTACTACAATTCTCATGAGAGTTGTTAAGCTGTCATGTGAATGTAGAGAGGACATGATATAATCAATTTTCAAAGGCACAGAGAAGAGAATTATGATACATTACAAACCTATTTATTGAAGAAAATTTGCATGCAACTCAATCTGCATATTAATTAACCCCAAGCTCAAATTCTGTATACAGTGTGTTAATATTGTTCAGTGCTTAAAGGGAAATAATTCTGTAATATCCAGATTACAGTAGGATCTGTATTATGTACGTTATCTTTCCAATAATCTTTAATGTTGCTACTTTGACTGGAAAACTGACTGGATTAGATATTCTAGACAAAAGGTATCAGCAAACTGAAGTCAGACTGTAAAGGAATTTGTGGTGAGTTTATAGAATGGGGGAGGCAAGAAAGAAGGAGGCGGTGGGCTCGGCAAGGCTTATTGATCTCTAAAATACGTTCTAAAAGGTCCCATGCCTAACTTTAGTTTGACAGCTGGATTTGTGAAGACTTTGAACTACTCCAGAACAAGGGTGCTGAGATAACTCCTAACAAGACAGCGCTGGTGTGGACTGGGCTAAGAGGGCCTTAAGGAGACATTCAGAATCAGTTGAAGACTCTGCTTCAACCGGCGTAGAGGGCCAACCTTGGGCCACAACCATTAATGGTATGGGAGGATGCTAGAAAAATGCTTTGCCCAAATTTGCATGGAGAAAAAAAAGGAAAAAAACGCCAATGGCACATTCGGATAACAAGACAACAGAGGAGGAGGAGGAGGAAGAGGCAGGGTGGGAAGAGTCAGCAGCATCTTTAATAATATCAGGGAAAAGTCAGAAAATGAAAACTCTGCCTATAGGTATGGGGCTAATTAACAAAGTTTTGTCTGAGAGAGGAATCCAGGGCAAAAGAGAATGGTTAGATTCAATATTCCCCAAAGATTGTCTTCAAAGCTTAAACCGAGGATATTAAATGCATCAGAAATAATAATAATGCAAGCGTGTGTGTCACTGCTGGCGGCTTCCGTCTCTCTCTGAGTAGGCAAGATACAGTATGTGTGTGTGAGTGTGTGAGTGTGTATGTGTGTTAATATCCACTGTGCGGGAAGGATGCTTTAAATCAGACTCAACTCATGAAATACTGTATTGTTCGCAATCAGCAAACAGCAGTTTTCATGAAAAAGGAAGAATATTTTCATGCATGTGTATATTCACAGACAACACATACACACACAAGTCCCTATTCCTCCATTGAGCACCATCCCCCTGGAGATCCCCCATTATTAATTAAAACTCTTAACAAACCGTCTGTCTGCCTGGTACATTGTCACCATAGGACCCTCGCGTGTTGATGAGATGATGAACAACGCAGATGAGCTGAAGTTTATTCTTTTAACACATTCTTCCATAGTCATTGATCCAGCTCAGCCATTCTTTTAATTTGTCACAAGTCGCAACAGCTGGTCTCATGTAAGCTCTCATAGAAGTCATCACATACAATCCAGCTTTGTCTCTATCTAGTGTTTTTCTTTCATATCACTCCACAAAGAGTTCGTTTTTTACTTACCTCGAAGGTATCTAACCATGCAGATAGTTTTAGTTTTAGAAGGCAGGGTGAAAGCTCTGCAAAAATCTAGAAAGCATAAGGATGGCAATATTCTATATTATTTTTGTTTTCAACCAATGAAATGAAAGATTGTAACAAACAATGACTTGATCTTTCTAACAAGCCTGATGTATCTTATTCCTCCAACAGGCCTCCAATGCCAGATATCCTTGCTACTGTAGAGCACCAAAAGTGTATTCATCCACAGTGGAAATTAGTCCCCAACAAATCCACTATGTACTCCTGAATGAGTAGTGTTTCCTAGCCTCTTTTAACCTCTTTAAAAAATGAGACAATATATTTACGACCAGTTTTTAAGGATTTATGTGTTCAGGAACCAATGGACTTGGTAGATTTTGGTCTTTTCATAGTATTTGTTGACATTAAGAACATATTACACTGACCTTACCCTTTTAAATTTGCCTCTATTTATGTTTTGAATGATTATACCACCAGAGGTACCTGAGTAAGATACATTTTTTATTCTTAATTTAGGTGATCCAAACCTTTAAGAGCCTATAAATGAATGGGAACAATTTCAAGTGCACAACACTGTATAATTTCCGTGACAGTTGCTGCCGAAGCAAACACTGGAGTTGAACACTTACAAGAGCTTTTCCCTTTTAGGCAGCTCTCAAATATCTGAGGCCAATTCAGCATGGCAATAAGCGGAGAATTACCATGGAAGTACTCCTGATTCGAGCCCTTTAGCTTTCTTCCAGCAGCTTGTTTACAGTCGGCCCCGCTGAAGGTTGACCCCGGCTCTTGTCAACCTTGAGCAGGTCTCTGACTCCAGGCCTGTCCCGTCCAACGCCTCCGTCCATTTGTGGATCTTGGAGGGCTGAGGGGTCAGCTCCGTTCTTACACCGTCAAGCCCCCTTTGCCTGGATCCTCGCTCTGCCAACTCCACTTACTGTCTCCTGCCCCGTCTCCTGCTCCCTCTCCGATCTGCCGCTACCTCCGACCCTGATACATAGCAGAGCACTACAAGACATGTTTCCCTCTCAGCCAACAAGGAGGGTTATGTGTTGTGTTATCTTTCACTATCTGTGCCTTTCTCCATTTTTTTTTTCTCCGAACTGTCGACTCACATTGCATTACAGCTGCGTGCTATAAGACTCCAAGCCATTGCAAAGGATCAGCTTCTATTAGGGCGCCTATTATCATCCCAAATCAGTCGCATTTTAGCATTTAAGTGTCGAAAGTTCACGCTGAATTTTCCAGCACCGTGCCTCAAGGTATAGAAGGCGCATCAGGCAGTCGGCGATAACATGTTCTCTCTCTCTTTTTTTTTTCCAACTGTCTCCAGCACACTGACTGTAAAATTACAAGGGATTTCACAGGGCCAGAGTCGGGTGTGATGAAATGCTTGCTGAAAGTGCCTGGCACTAGCAATAAATGTTTACAATGTTCAGCCAGTGTTGCATTGTGCAACAAATATTACGCTAATCATCAGTCACTTTTGTCTTCTAGGCAACACTGGAGCCCTCTTTATAATCCTATTTACCATTTCCAGTGAAACCACCCCCTCTCATACCCACTGCCCACCCCCTGGATCTGCACACACTCCCTGCCCTCCATCTCTCTCCCCCCCCCCCCCCCCCCCCCCCCCCCGACTCCCTCCCTACCACCACCACCAATCCCACCCCAGGCTGTTCATCTCTAATGAAAGAGAAGATAACGCACAGACAGTCGGGATCACACACTAAGATGCCTGCCCTACATAGTCCCTTTTCTTCCACCAAATACTTCACAAGATGTCACTGACATTATTTAAAGTGATTACATTTAGCATAAGTGAATGTCATGGAACAGCACAATTACTCTCATGGCAAATTTAGCCCTTTTGACAATCTCCCCTACAGGTTAGCCCCTCCCTAGCCCCGTCATTGTGTACGCAGACGCGCCCACCACTTTTTTCTTTAGGCGCACACACACACACAAAAAACGTCCTGTCATCCATACTGTGAAAACTATACATCGGGAAACAAAGAAAACGTTGGCTTATGTTTCAATCCAAGAGGAAACATTTGCTGTCAGGCGAGTTCATTTCAGTAGACAATATGAGGAGATTCATACTGTTGGCTGGCTCTGTTAGTGCATGTTTTAGAGCGTATTCACACTTTGAGCAGCACTGTCAGAATTATTTAAAAAAAGCACAAAAACAAGAGCAATTGAATTTTTTATGTTATTTTGTGCACAACATTTTGGTTAATCTGCATTTGAACTGTTTTTATAATTGCTTTTTGGGCACTTTTAGTAACTAACAGCATAATACATTTTGACTATCTTAATAAAAAATAAAAACATTACCACACTATAAGTCTATAAATCATATATCATGTAAGTAATTACATCTATGCAGCACTAATACTAATCTGTCTGGTGCATAAAATTAAAAATATCAATTAAAATATCAATGTAAAAAATCTATCTGAAGCGTATGCACACGTAGACATGCAGACACACACATGTTCATTCTCACTTACACACATACATACACACACACACACAAATAATTGAGATTTTTTTCACATTCACAAGGACACGCAGAGCCTGAAGCCAGTGCTTAATTGCACGAGCTATCATTACGCGGAAAATCAACAATTTTAAAAATACACCGAACACCTTTCATCTTCACCCTCCTCTAATCGCACCAGTAAGAGCCGTCTGGAAGGGAGCTTGATGTAGTCAAACTATCTAAACAGCGCCAGCGGGTGCCTCACAATCAGCACCACTGATGCAGATACTTTTGGACATGGCGGAGTGCTGTAATGCTGCCTCGCACTGCTGCCATCCTCTCACCATCTCGTCTCCAATAGGGAATCAGATGTGACCCCGTGTGCCATGTTTGCCTGTTTCGCCCATGGTGAGCAGCAGACAAATGAACC
Source organism: Scomber scombrus (assembly GCF_963691925.1). NCBI lineage: Eukaryota > Metazoa > Chordata > Actinopteri > Scombriformes > Scombridae > Scomber > Scomber scombrus. The sequence continues at coordinate 5,901,963 of NC_084977.1, read as the reverse complement.
AGAATCACAGACACCGACACAAATCACTGCGCCGTTTCCCCCCCGCTGTGTTGGTCTCTCTTTCGCTTTTGAAAAGCCATTTGGAGATTGGTGTTGAAAGAGCCTCTCCTCCCCGAGAAAAAAAAACACACTACGGGTCGTAAATTCAGTCGCAGAAAAACGACCTGTAGTTATGTTTGAGTGACAGATGCCATCTAGCATCTGTAGTAATTATGACCCGGGGTTTGAGACGCGGTTCAGATGACGTCAATATAAGGTGACTTACTTATTAGGAGGGGGTGGCTAGATAGTTGAATTAGCTGCAGGACCAACCTCAAGTGTCATGTTTCCAACCACCACACCAATAGTTGTGGTTTTTGTGCCTAAACGTAACCAAACTTCAACCACAGCATTGTCACAACATGAAACATCATTAATTTTTTTTAAGAGTGACTCGTAACAGTTTTGGAAAGCAGCATATTACGCTCCGATTTTGGGAAGAGGAATATTAAGCTCCGGTAAGTCAGTTCCGGAGTGCCTATGTGGTCTATTAATTTGGAAGACTTTTGTGTTGAAACCAAACTGTTACTCATCTCTGTCTTTGTGAGTGGAACAGTCGGGATACACTTGTCTCCCCTCCTTCTCTCCAACTGAAGCGCTGCCCTCAGCCCCTTAGGGAAATGATATAATGAGGATCTCTATGCCGACACTCTGCCTCATTTCAATTGTAAACGCTGCACACACCCTGCACTTTGGACCAGTGATGGTTGCATTATGGGCCGCGCTAAGAATATGACAGTCCATCATGTCCTCACAATGTGCCACTTCACTTCTTACTGCTGTCTTCTGGAGTTTATAGCACACAGAGGGTTTTTTTTTTATAGCTTACACTGCTTTGAGTAGGTTTGAAGTGTATTAATTGGATTGCTGTTAGTGATGAAACAGACAAATTCTGAATTGTAAATGTGGTGCATAATGCGCTTTATAATTGCTAAATAGCTTACAGCCTGATTTTGTTAGTAAAAATTAACAAAAGCTAATTGTACTACTGTTGGCTATAATAATTAAAGACACTGTATTAGGCATTTATTAGTAGTAATAATTAATTGTATTAATGGGTAAAAGGAGATTGATGAATAAACAGATAATGAACAACATTATAGTCCTATAAATTATAGGAATATGAAATATGTCCTCACAGGAAAGGTTACAATTGCTGACAAATACTGTACGATAATAAACATTGTCCTATTTCCTCATATTTGCTTATGCTTACATTACAGTGTGTACACCATTCATTAAATGTTTGTATACTGCTTATAAATGCTAAAAAGAGGTTAAGTATTACTGTGTGAGCACACTAGAAACCTATTTAGATATTTCTATGAACAGCACCAGTGAGGCCGACTGCCGCAATTAGCAAAAACAAGGTTAGCGAATGAGTGACACGCCGGGTTAAAGGTCAACTCACATTTGAGGCGAGCAACGTCGGCAAACTCCCAATTTACACACACTGGCCCAACCTCTTAGCCTTAATATTGACAAATGCATAACAGCAGTGTCAAGTGCTCAAGGGTGATCTACTTTTTTCCTGATGTGGGGCTCCCTGGAGTATGGTGCAGAAACATATTCTCTTCAAACAATCCCAATGACAGCCAAATAGCCTGCTTGTCGCTTGTAAAAAACCTTCTAATGATGCGTGTCGAGGGAGCGCCCTGCCTTCTTGTAGCAGACGACTCCCCTGTGTACCGGGAAAAAGCAGAAGGAGAAAATAATCATGTTTCCCCAAATCATTCCTCCTCGTGAAACCCGACGACACCCGAGCATCTAAACAAACCTCTTCCTTCTCGCAGGGATCTCTTGCATTTCCCTTCTTCCTGCCTTTTCTGATCCGTTGAGTCAACATTCATTACAATAACCATTAAATTCCCGGTTTCAAACGGTATTTGCACATATGCGTAGACTTGGATATGTATTGGAAAAAAATTGGACATGATAGGTACATGAGTGGAAGCACAGGGATCTTCAAGCAGCTATTGCATCAATGTAACAAGGAAGCAACTGTTCCATCCCTGTGCATACATTTCAGGTCCCCCCCCCTACTTCACCTTTCATATTATAATTAGAGCAAAAGTGATAGGAAGTTAGATGTTTGCTGTCTGGGGCTTAACGTTCCCTGGTGAAGTAGTGGGGAAAGAACACCAAATCACATTCATGTATTTCTAAGACGATTCCTTGTTAAAAAAAACTGTTACCTTGGACACCAATGATATGCTACCAGCTAATCTTGGATACTGTGATGTTTTTTTTTAAAGAAATGTATTTACTTTATTAACAACATTTTTGAAATAGTCCATTTCTGTTGATTGACCATGTTTCAGCTGTTTCAGTTATATTCAATTCTTTTCTAACTTTATCTGCTACTATGTAGAGAACGACTGATGTATTGCTCAGCCAATAATATCAGCCGATACTGGCTTATCACAGATGTATCAGTATCGACATATGTATATGTTGTCCAATATTTATTAAGTTATATAGGCAGCATCTTATGTATATTTGATCCTTTTTTAAATTCAATTGTAACATGCACATGTTTTTTTTGTTTTGTTTTTATTTATAGTTATTTATAATGATTACATTCCAGTGTAGTTTACTGTTTCATTGCACTGATTGATTTTATATCATACTTTATTGTTAAACTCTCAGTATCAATCTATTGTATATCTTTGTCATAAGTGTTTGATAATCACATCTGAGAGATCATGGTGAAAATTGTGCATTCCTGTATATATTCTGTATATACACGGTCACCCATAAAGTTGGAATAATTTTGTTGTAAGACACATTCCTCTGTTTATTTTCTATTTATACATATCAGTAATCACCTTTGACCAGGTGCAAGATTATAGCCAATATATTGATATCAGAATCATTTTACTCCCTAATACAGTACTGGTATCAGTATCGGCTCCAAAACTCCAGTATCAGTCAAGCTCCTCTTCTATATCTACACTCCATTCTGTCCTAAACTAACCCAAATTAAGATAATGCCTAACTATCATGATGGTTATTTAAGAGGAACAGACTCACATTTCATAAAACAATAATTTACCAAGAAATTCAGCAGTTAATAAGATCATTAGAGATACAATAAGAGGAGCATCTTGATCTTGAGGGAGCAGGGTAGTTCATTGTCAGATCACAGAGCCTCTATTAAAAACATATCTTTTTCATGTTCGCTGCACAGATGACAGGGCAGCCAATGAGAGAGCAGGAGGCTCTGTGTCTTAATGCCAAGAAAGTGGGAGTGCTAACAGGCCCTGATTAGCTCCGTTTATCTCTAATTAATTACCTTTACCTAATTAGATGCTCTGTTTCAGCTAGACATGGAGTCAAGTAGACTAGATTATTAGTGTGCTCATCGGGCCTTTATAAAGGGCTGAAATTAATGTTACGTGCAAAAGAATCCACTGCTTTAATTGCACAGGTGTTGCCTTATGGCAACACTTCATCATCCAGCGGCTCCACAAGATTATTAGCAGGGATTCATACAAAGGGACTACTCTGTGAATTGCACCGTCGCAACAGCTCATTAGTTAGGCTTGTTATTGTATTATTTATTACATTTGGCCTTCCCCCATTGCCCATATTGATTCATAGACCCTATTTTTTTTTTTTTACCTCCTCTTCTCCTTGGCTGTCTGTTATTTCATAGCCAGTTAGTGAGTCTAATTTCAAAGCCTGTTTTCACAGAAAACCAGGAGCCATTAAGACGGAAAAAGTGGAAGAGTGTGTTTTCACACTTGAATCTCTTTTATGAACAAAGCCTCAATACTTTCTTTCTTTTTTTTTAAATAGCTTTCCTTGATAAACAAGAAAAACATAACACACAGATTGCAGCAGGGGTGGCAAAATTAATTTGATTACTGCTAACTTAACATTGATAAAATTACACATTTAAATCCCATATGTGGGTTTTGTGGAAGATATTTTGAGAATACACACAGATTTGTGAAGAGGCTTACAGATAGAAAACAGACTGTATTTGTTTCATTATGACCCCAAATAGCAATCTACTTTACATACAGAGTATTTCAAACAGGACTCAGTCTCACATCAAAATGTGTGATATATGTTGCAAATTGTATAACTTCCACAATAACAGCTCTAAAATTGTGGGATGGCTACATTTTTTTTGGCCTACCTTTTCTATTGGCCTGTGTCCATGTCACGTGACTGTCAAGTTTCTGTCTGTCAAAAAAAAGGTTGACATTCCTTTTATTCTCAGTGGAAAATTCTATCTTTTAAGATAGTTTTGGCAGTAAATGCATTTTGATAACATTTTTAAAAAGAAATTTGCATTTAATATTTCACAATCAGTGAATGTATTAATATAATGTAATGTTTGTTAATTATTACAAATATGCGTTCAGTTCTTTCTATTGTTGCTATGGTGGTTGCTATGTACGCTGTTATCACTAAAACCACGTAGTTGCATGTTTGAATCATTGTCTTTGCGTTGTGTAGTTAACTGAGCTGTTATTTGTGTTATTTTATGTAACTATTTTTTTGTGTGCTTGTTCTTGGTGTCGCACCTTCACACACAAAAGGGATAGGGGCATTTGGATACAAATGGTTGTGATCTCTGCCAACCAGCTGCAAATATAAAATGGAATGAAGCCTTGAACCAATGATCGACAACCCAAAACAAGAACCCAAAACACCAAGCTCACCCACAACATGCCCCTTTCCCTAACCCGAACCTACCTTCGCATCAAATCTTGTACCATAACCATATAAACAGGATGAAGACTGGGATATCAAACTAGACTTTACATTTCACATCCCTCATTTAATCCCTGCACTTGTCATATATTTCATCACACTATAAACATAATATGTATTTGCTGTTTTTTTTTAAACAGCTGGGTTAGAAGTGAAAGGGTGTATTTTTCTTATTTCAGCTAAGGTATGGTTACACTGAGCTCGGCATTATTATAAATTACCCACAGTGTCATCTGGGTGTGAAAGCACATTTCGCCAATTTTGAGGTTCAAGGTTAAAAGTAGACAAAGTCGAACAGTTTTACCTTGAGGGATTTCTGTCATTATTTCCACAAAAACAGAAGAAAAAAAATAAAATAAAATAAAATAAAACATATAACCTACTGAACTTTCAAAGGGTTCTGTGAAGCTATGCCTGTGAAAAGTCATTTCCATGAAATGTGACACTTAGCTTTTCTGCTACTAGCTAGCATATCAACTGCTAAACTTAAATAGGTTACTTGTTGACTTTCTGGCTGTTGCAGTGTTAAATGAGAAGACTGACACCACTATCATGTTTCTCCATTAAATATAAGACCATACAGCCAGTAGCTAGTTAGCTTAGCTTAGCACCAAGACTGGAAACAAGGGGAAACTGCTAGCCTAGCTCTGTCTGAAGGGGAAAAAATCCACCAGTACCTCTAGGCCACCTCTCATTAACTGACACGTTGTATCTTTCCTATCAGAGAGACAGAGAGCACCAGGCTACCTTTTCCCCATTTCCAGTTTTTAGGCTTAATTAAGCTAACTAGCCTAGCTCCAACTACGTATTGACCAAAATGAGAGTTTTTCTGACCTTTTGACTGCAAGAAAGGGAATTAGAGCATTCATCACAATGTCTAACTATAGCTTGAACTATCTGATCTGCTACGCGCCAGTTTAGTGAAATAAAAGTTATTCATAATAATAAAAATGTGCATAACAATGTCATGTGTTGAACAAAGCTTATTTAATGTTTCTATGTCCACAGGTTTAAAAAATCCCCACATTGATTTAAGTTATACTGTAGTGGATCCTAGCCAGTTCACTGTCCATGTATAATGTATTTTGTTACTTTAAAGAAGAGAAGAACACTATCAGAACTTTGGATGACTGAAACCATGTACAATAACAGTTTAAAAATCTTCAAAATTACAAGACAGCTTCAAAAATATCAAACTGAAATGTTACATCTGACTGTAAAATGATACAGAGAATGGTAAAGGTTAAATTAAGGTTTGTGACACATAGGTCTTTTATATCCACAAAGAAAATGTCTTTAATTGGCAGAGAATGAAGCTAGACCTCTTTTCGATCTGATTGCCAGGGTTTCCACCAGCCGTGTTTTTCTTATTCTCGCACAATCTCAACATCGAGTTGTTCCGGGGGAAAAACAAGGTTGACAGCTCGAGGAAGTCTGATGTCCTGGCACTTATAGGCCAGCGAAAGGAGGAGTGGATAATGCACTGAAGTGAGGGATGTGGAGGGAGAAAGAGAGCCTGAGGGAGGCAGTCTACTGGACATGCATATGGTCCTCTCCTGGTTAGCTTCTCTACCGCTTCCTCCTCACCACTTACGGCCCCTCGCAACCCTGTCTTATGGCACCTTTGCCAATAAGAATGGGCAAGGCAGCTGTAACCAAGCATGCTCAAGGCCACTGACCTGGAAACGTGGCTCAACCTAGCAAGCCCACTTACTAGCCCCTATTGGATTTGTATGGCCGGGAGAATGTGAACCACCACCACCACCACCACCCCCTCCTCCCATCCTCCTCCCATCCTCCTCCCACTTCATATCACACTGCCCATAACGCTCAGCTTCCTGGCAGTGTTATTATTGTCTTACAAAATACATGTGCAAATGCTCAGTCTAAATATGTATACGTCCAAATCGAGGCAGATTAAAATGTCAGCATCCTCCGACACACATTGTCACGTTGGCATCAATCATGAGCGTTAAGTGAAGTGAACGCTTCAAAAGCTTAGCAAGTCAAGAGGATATGTTTGAGGGTTTTTCTTTAAAGCGCTTGACTATTATTGTCTTTATCTGGTTGTGAGTGATATATTAAGATAAAATTTCCACCGCCTCCCACCCCGCTATCTTTATTTCATCACATGTCTGTAAGATATCACACGGTATGACAATTTCTTAACAAGGCCTACTTCAAATTTATTCAACTATAGTCGATCACTTGAGAAATTTCTCTCTGAGAATGAAAAAAAAAAAACGGGCACGCCATGTTTGTTCAATGGCTCGGAATGAGTGAAATTAACAAAGATGATGTGACACTATCTGTCATCAGCCATTACAAATCAATGGACTCTCCATCCGCTCGGGCGTATTCCCAACGGTTTCACTTCCTTAAAAGTACAGCAGGTATTTTAATGTGTGATGAAAGGCTCGTTTCATTGAAGAGCATGAAATATGAGGGACATGTGACGACTGGGATGCGACCTCCTGTCTCAGAAGACTCTCACTGAGACAAGATAGGGTATATATATAAAAAAAAAAAAAAAAGAATCAAGCGTCACTTTTGAGATGTGACGACGGGCTTTAAACTGAAGTATCTTAACTTGTGTCACGTTTAGAAACAATTAGAGCCCATTGATGTTTGATGGTGGAGTAGGGGACCGCTCATTTTAGACGTTTAGCATTTCAAGTATGCCGACATATCCGACGTAAGACAAAAGGCTGCATTGTACTGACGGTGCGATGACAGACATTGCTTTAGCTTGTCTTACACTCATGTCGTAATCAACGTACGCCCGCATAAAACAAGCAACGGTGACCTAAATTTGCTCCATATCGCCCACTGATGTTACCTCTTTCATTTTATTATGATACATATACGTATGACAACATGGCACTGATTTGAAGTAGGATGTTTGCTGCGTTGTAGCTTGCTTGATCATTGATTTTGAAGCACGACTTCTTTAAAAAACGGTGAAAAACTTGGATGAAGGCCCTCTGCAAGACAAAGGTCACCCAGCCAAGAGCACAGAGAACATTCTCCTACTTCCCCATCCCATTGCTTTAGAAGTGTGGGTGGAGCGTAGGGGTGTCTCTCACACTCTCTCTCCCTGACACACTCACCGCCGCACTGCTGTCCTCAGCATCTCCGTGGGGCGGTGACTAATTGCCCCCGTAAATCACTGCGCGGGCCGTGCGATCCTCCGTTTATTTTTTCTGACAGTAATTTAGTGCTTGCTCTTTTACACACTTGTCATCGCGTGTTTTTCCTCACATTAGAGGCTGGTGGAAAAAGGACGGTAATTAACGGTGCGACGCGCGCTCGCCATGGCTCTTTCATCATAGTGTGATAATTGTGCTCCTTGTCTGTCACGGTAACCTCTCAGTTTCCCCTGGAACTTCCTCGGTGCTATTTGTCAACCCTGAGAAATAGGGAAGGATTCCGAGGGGCCTGCCTGCGATTCGGCTCGCTCCGCTGCCGGTTTTCCTATTTGTTTCGAGACTGGGTCATTTATATTTCACACAAAACTTGTCAGAAATATTAGCCTCATCCTGCACTGCAAGATAAAAGATATATGGTAAACACACCTGAGTGCTTGATAGCTGAGGAGCTCCGAAGCCTCCTCCGCTTTTTTATTCCCTTACTCTTTCTTATTCCTGAAAGGAGGGTAAGTCGCAGAGGAGTTGGCAGGGACAGCCTAATAAACAGTCCTACCATTCATAGTGCTGAGATGCAAAAGTTGGGGCAGTGGGGATGCGCAGAACAGCTGAGACCATAGAAAATCCATTCAATGAACTAATCTATTTACAGGAAAGCCTGGCTCACTCGTCTCTTTAGAATTTACAGTGGAATAATGCAGTGTGTACGCTATACAACGTGTCATATTCTATTTTTATCAGCTGTGGGCAGGTGATTCACTGTCTACCTTGTTATCCTCTGCTGTTCCATGCTGGGGATGCACAGTATCCATCACCCATAACCTGCACCCCCAGAGGTTAAGTCATCAATAACTTTGCTGCTGAAAATATTGCAGAGGACTTGGAGGTTTGCGTAAGGTCCTTTGACTGGCTGTCCGCATCCCCGTGCTGTGTGTCCCCCCCCCTTATACACCCACCCCTCACACCTCCCTCCCGTCTCCCAACTTCTCCTGGATTTTTTTAATATCTTTATTCTCCTGTCACAGACAGGGGCTAATGGGATGTGTGGTCAAGATTTCAGGATCCATCACTGGCTTGCTGAAGAATTAGCATGGGCCCCATGCATCACCTGCCAGAGCTGTCAGGCCTGCTGTCTACCGCGCTTCATTATAGCGCTGGCACTGTGCTGCCTGTCTCCCCTCTGCGCTTGCTTCTCCCCAGCCAGAAACCACAGCTGGAGGGAGAAAAAAAAAAAAAAGGCCCTACCACGCCCCTCAATGTCAGCCCTGGTCACCGTTCACTAAATTAGGATACACTGTCGCGCTTTTAAAAATTAGGAAGAGGAGCGGACGGAGCTTCTGTCTGCAGAGGATGCTCTCTGAGACAAGCGACTCTCCCTCCCTCCTCTTATCCTTTCACTCCTCCTTCTCTCTGTGACATAGCTATAAGTGTTTTTTTCCCTTTCCTTTTTCTATCAGGAGTACAAAGTCTTTAAAAACTATTAGGGTAATTAAGCAGTATTTGGCCCCTGTCGGAACTATTTGATTACTCGTGTCCCTCTGGTTGTGAGTAGGGGGTACTGCTCTCATTTTTTGGTGTCTAACCCCCTTGTGCCTCATTCAGAGCCTGGACCCAGAAAACCCCCTCGAGAGCCATTCTTTATGTCTCCTCTGCAGCGCAGATTAGACCGGCGGTGCTAAGAAGGTCACAGTGAAAATGAAGAGAGCAAAGCAGGACTACAGCTGGGGACCCTGCCCCGGTCCTTTCCCTCTCCCTCTTATTAGCAAATCAAAGCTGCCTCCAGAAAGATTCACACTCCTCACCTGATTTTGTCCTTTTCCGCTAATCACATAGCCACTTTGCCTTGACTGACAGTTTTCTTTATAATTGGCCCATGATCTGGCAAGGATCTAATAACCAGAAAATCCCCTCTGAGGGTCCGCCGGGCTTGGGCGACCTGTCTACACACACACACACGCACATACACACACATACACACACACTGCCTCCACCATCCCCCTAACACCATCTGCAAAGGGCCGTTGCCATGCCACACTGTTTGTGCATGACGGCGGCGAGCTAATCTTAACGTTCAATAATGGTGTGAATATTCAATGAGCAGCCCAGGCAGAGGATCCACAGTAGCACACTCTAATTACTGTTCATTTGCCAGAGTATCAAAGCCTAATTACTGTTCATTTTAATGCTCCAGAGGAAAGGGAGGAGAGTCAAGGCAGGGTTAGAGGAAGATGCCCTCGAGAGATCACTCAGTCAGTCTTTATCCGTCTCTTTCGCTGTCTCTCTCTCTCTCTCTCTCAACGCTCTGCAGTGAGTGCATTGTCTTTGTGCGTGCGAGCACTCGCGCCTGTGTGCATCCTGCATGTATTCGCCGCCTGTGTGTGTTTTTTATCACGCAAGCAAACATTCAAAATTTCTTCAAACAAACACGTTAATCAATCACAGAGACAGCTTAGAGGAGAGAAAAAAGGGAAGACATGAGAGCACAAGACGAAGGCAAGAGACAGGGTCCATAATCCCGAGCTTATTGTTTCTGTTCTCTTCTTTATCTGTTTAATGTGTTTTGGGTAAATATCAGACAAGAGAAGGGAGGGGACTGCCGTCATATTGTCTTTGCCTTTCACCAGAAGAAAGCTCTTTTCTTTTTTTTCTCCCTCCCTCTCACCTAATCCTGACAGAAGCCACCACAATCACTATCTGCCACCCATTTGACAGTTTCTGTCACCAATTAGCAGCTAAATCAGCATCTCCCCAAACAAGAAAACGAAGCAATTTATATGTCTATTATTTAGCACTTGTCTAAGTGGGTTTTCTTCTCTTTTCATTCACACTCTCACTCCTTCACATTAGAAAACAGATGACTGCAATGCAGTTGGCGGCTCACTGGTCCTCTCAGATCTTCGGGCTCCCCGCATCGGCGCAGGAGGCCCCTATGGGCGGGGAATAAACCCCGTCTTCCCCTATCGGGAAGTTTGTCTTGTGAATTTTCTACCCCTTGCTCCGCAAAATTTACAAGGCATCGACAAACCCCTTTAATGAGGTACACCAAGCTGTTCACCAGCTTTCCCCATGATAGGATGTTAAATGAAAAGCTGCGTGCAACACGCGCTGTTTGTTATCATTCAATCTGCTTGAGACCGCAAACTGGTCATTATCCAGCCATTATTTTCCTTGATTTACAATCGCGGGTGGAGAAGGCGATTGCTGTGGCTTGTTCTCCCCTTGGTGGGACGGATGGGAACCAGCTTGAAAATTTGCATTTACATGATCCGGCTGAGCAGCTTATTAGATCTGGATATTTATTTTCCACTTAAACCGATGTTTGATTACACTTTAATAAAGAACAGGAAAACCACTGAGGTGGCTGGAACTAACTGATCCTGCCCAGTGGTTTCTGTGGGATTTTGTGTAATGAAATAAGAGGGACAAAAGATAAGGAAGCTTTGGCTGTTTATAACAGGGACACAGATGAGGATGATATGCAGGGCATACATGGGGATGCAATGCAAAAAGACCCTGTATAAACACACATCCATCCTTTAACACAGCTAAACTCATGTTGTCAGAGTAAAATCATACAGGATACAAGCAGGTTAAGCCTGTTAGGGGAAAAATCTCCACAAGTATATTAATGCAGAAAAATCATCAGGACCAGGTTGAGATAAAACCCAAATGAAGAAGACCAGAAAAAGACAGTGATATTCCTTCGAGACTTCCAAACAGTGAGTGCTCAGTAGCAGATTTTAATTAGATACAATGAACTGCTACAACTGACAGAAAGACAAAAAGATTATGTTTTATTATTGATTAATCTATTGATCTATCTGTTCCCACAACAATATAGTAAAGCCCAACATCATCAAATTGCTTTTTTGTCCAACCAACATTTCAAACCTTAGAGATTCATAACTCATCATCACATAAAACAAAGAAAAGTAGCAAATCCTCTCAATTAGAAGTATAGCTAGCCAAAGAATGAATCAACTATCCAAACAGGCCTAGTTGACTACTTTTTGATTGTTTAATCAAGAAATCAGTTGATCAATATGATGATATACATGTATACTGCAAGATGGTAGACATGTGTCAGCTGTGAAGAGTTTTAATTCTGTTTCAGTATTATTGTATTTGGATTTGTGGGATTTTTGCAGCAATCAGATAAAGAATATTAAGATGTTCTAAATGTAAAACCCCTCCAGACATGAAAAACACTCTGCTTTGAATTCAAGTTCAATGACTTAAAATTAAATCTACTCCTTCTCCCTCTTTGAAAAATCCTGCATCTATATAAATATTTCGATTTGGAGAGTTTAACTGTTGGACACAAGATGACTTGTACTCACTTGTGGAAACTGGACCACTGTTGGTTTCCAAACTAGCTGAGATGAACGTGTAAACAGCTTTCTACTGTTAAACTCTGCACAATGAAGCTCAAAAAATAAAAATGCATATTTGCTTTAATTTTTCCGTGATTATTTTGCTTCTCATTGAAAAGTATTCTATATCACAATGTATATTGATACTGAAATTAGAGCCAGACCTATTTCTCGGTCTGCCGATATTTGCCTATCACAGATATATCAGTATGTGCATATATGTCGTCCAATATGCACCGAAGTTATATACGCAGTTTTTCCTTCTTTAATTCAAGTTTAATATATATGTACATATGTTGTTTTTTTGTTGTAATGTGTTTATAGCAATTTATAATTATTAAATTCCCAATGAAGTTTACAGTTTCAGTGCATTGATGTCATTTTATAAAGTTATAAAGTTTATAGTTAAACTGTAAAATATCACGCCTCCATTACATATCTTTGTCACAAGTATTTGATGATCACATTGCAAAAAATGTGCATTTTATAAACATATTCTATATGTATAAGATTATCGACTGATATTCCAACATCAGATTTTTTTACTCCCTAAAATCCAGTATCGGTCGGGCCCTAATTGAAATATAAAACTACATTTACGGTGACCTTTATCTTCCACCCTGAATATGACCACATATTCTTGTTCATCAATCATTTTCTTCTTTAAAAAAAATGTCTAGAGTGTTGCAGAAACACTATAAAAAGGGTCAGAGGTAAAAACTTCAGGGTACTGGTTATTGAATAACTATTGATACTGACTGTACAAAAAAAGGAAATCCTGTCCCACCTGACAGGACATATGGGAATATAAAACAAATGAGTATGTCATCCGACGCAAAAATGGAAAACATCTACTAATTGCTTATGGACATTTGCTTTAAGCCAAGTGACGTTACGTCTGACTTAATCAATATTTGCCTTAAAAAGCCATTCATAACCAAGTCACAGTAGATGAATAAGTGGGGATAGTAGCGTGTATCTCTGGTGTAAAGCAAAAGGTCATGATCTGTGATGGGGGCTCTGTCCTTTCTGGACTTCAAGATGATGCATGTGACTCAAACAATAGGGTCATATACACCACATACACAAGAGACAATGTGTAGTACCTTGTGAAAAGTGTAAGATAATGACAAAAGGTTGATGTTCAAGTCTTTATGAAATCATGAGTAAACTTGAGTTAGAACTTCACTACAGTGGATCACACATACAGTGGACTTACACACCTTTCCCACACATAAACACAACCACATATATAATTCCTCTACTCCCAGTGCCTGTAACTACTGCTTGTTGTCCATCGAGCAGCGCGGGGCACACAGAGAGAAAATGCAGAGGTGAGCCCTTGGCCTGGAGTGCCCCTCATTTAAGACGATCGACAAAATCAATAAAGTGAAGTATGTTTCCTCGCTCTTTTGGCTCCGTTCCCGCTCCTGAAGCATTCCCTCAAGTAACCTACTCCAGCTGAGTTCTATTACTGCATCTCTTCCCCCACATGTATACATACTCAACTACTCTGTCTTCCCCTCAGCAAATAAAATAAAAAAAATTCCACCGGCACAAACTATATGGTGTTCTAATGATTAAGGCAGCAGTGGAAAAACAAGCCGAGCCTAAGCACAAATAACAATCTCAAAAACATCTGTTTTAGACTCAAACACTGAGCTGTTACACACCAACTTGTATAATATTTATGTTTATTATGCTCACGAGTCAGACAAAAGCTCATTTCCAGGAGCAGAGAAAGTGTAATTGAGAAAAAAATTCATGATGTACTTAATTTGTTTATATGTTAAATTATTGAGGCTATTACCTATTAATGAAATAATATTTTGGTTGAACCATTCTGTAACCAACAACCTAAATCAACATAATGATTAAATAAGCAACATTAAACAATATTTAGGAGAGTTAGATTAAAAAAGGTTGATACCAGCTGTACCTAGCTGTATGCTAAATATGAAGCTACGGCTAGCTTCTGGTTAGCTTAGCTTGGGATAAAGACAGGAAACAAGGGTAATATATCCACTCATTACACTTTTCATCCAACTATTCCTAAAAAATGCAACTATCCAGTATTTTTACTAGACAAATATCACAGCAGTCATTTGCAGACTATCTGTGTTAGCCATGTAGAACCTGATAATGTAATAACATCTGATAATGTGATAACTTCCTGATAATGTAATAAAGTGCATTTCCCAATAATATAACAATCTCTGTATCGATGATGTAATAGATTATTACATTAACAGGAGGTTATTACATTATTGGGTTAACCTTATTTTTGCAGAACCTAATAATGTAATTATTTCCTAATATTGTAATAACATTATTACATTTTTTATTGAGTTATGAGGTTTTCTTTTATTACATTATTATCAGGTTTTCCAAAAAAGTCAAAAAAGTCAGTCTATGTGGGAGCTTTAGTGCTTCACTTGGAGATAACTTCTGTACAGTGGTGATAGTCTCGTCAATTTGCATTTGCATTATCATTACTGCATACACATTATAGTCTGTGCAGACTCTGCTAACTGAAACACCATAAACTGAAAAGCAAAAAAACGCCATCAAGATAATCTTGCAAAAGAGATGATACTTCACTTCAAAGCTGTCCTTACACACCCTGAAGAAAGCTTTGTGGTGGAACCATCAGCAGTTTCTATATCACGAGTAGAAAAAAGGTGCTGCTTTTCCTCTTTCTTATCCTCAGTTTTCCCAATTAGCTAGAACCCTTTTGGATGTTCACTCTCTCCATCGGTAACTGCTCAAATGGGAGGTGGAATGAATAAATGTTGGAGTTTGAAGTGTTTGATTGATGCAGAGACATCCGGAGGCTGTGTACCCATCAACATAAAAGTAAACCAGGAGTAAAATATAATAAATAAAAACTGCTACTCAGTTTTGGTAAATGTGTGAAATGCCATTCATTCATTTCTGAATACATCATTACCTATAACATAGTCATTTATTAGGAACTGCCTTTGTTTTTCTGTTAACTATACAGTGTGAATCATTTGCATACCTGGATAGCAGATGATGGAGTGTGACTCAGTCAGTCTTGGTAATGACATCTTTCATGAATGGCTTCCACTGGCTAGCACCACCTGCCAAAACAAAAGTATATGTGGTTATTTGTTACCTTTACATTCCCTCTTAAAGAAATAGTTTGCCAGATATGCTTTCTCACAAAAGTTAGATGAAGAAATTAATATAATTTTCATGCCTGACGGTTAATATGAAACTACAGCCAGAAGCCAGCTAACTTAACTTAGTGTAGGGATTGTAAACAGCAGGACACAGCTAGCCTGGCTCCGTTCAAAGGGAACAAAATCCAACAACAGCAGCTCCAAAGCGCACTAATTAACACGTTATAACTTGGTTTAATACATACACAAAAGAACGTTTAAAAATAAGAAGTTGTGGTTATACAGGGAGGACAGAGCCAGGCTAGCTGCGTTCCACTCTTTACAGTCTTTAAGCTAGGCTAACCGGCTGTAGCTTCATATTTAGCATACAGACATAGGAGTGATATCAAACTCTTGGCGAGAAAGCGAAGAAACATATTTCCCATAATGTCTAAACATTAGTCTAAAATAGGAATTAAAAAGGGCACATTGTAACAATGCTACTGCATCTAGAGTTGATGATAAAACAGACTTGTATGGGTATTTCAGATTCACCCAAATGAATTCCTGTGGTTTCGGCCGCAGAAACATTTGACTATGTGCTCTTTGTGTATGAAAAAACTATTTCAAAATACCTTTCTTCAGTGTTCTAATAAGTACTCTTTGAGGTGTGAGAGATGAGGGGGGGAAACAAAGCTAGAGTCTGCAAGGTCAAATCTTTGGGTTCATAGACCCCGAGGAGGTAAATTGATTGTTGAGTGTTAGGGGAGGGGTAGGAGGTAAGCATTTAACTGCTGACAGACAAACTCTGGCCCTGCAGGGGAGAACAGGCAGCAACATTGCTTGACATCATTTCCACAGGCCTGTGTTCCACAATCCTCTTTTGTTCAATGGGGCAAGACCCTGTGCTTTTGTTACAATTAACCTATTAGGAGAAGCCTTTCATTCGCAGGTGATTCTTTACTCCCTTGCGCACCTCAATAACACAATTTTGATCTGAGGGACTACGGCCTACAGACATTTGCCGGATAAATTCTGTTGAAAAGTGGAAGATGTTTCATCAAAAGCGATGGGTCAGCTCTAACACGGTTCTATGAAAACTTAGCCACATTTTGGGAATATAAACAACATTAACAACGCTTCGTATCCCTTGTTGTTTGAAATAAATGTGTTGTTTCTGCAGTGTAAATGTAGTACGGCCTACAATAAAAACAAATGACTCTTACCCTCGGTGAAAAACATAAAAGTATTTAAAAATTGACCCCTTGGGTCTGCTTTGTCCGTGGCTGGAGGCATTATTATACCCCGGTTGTCACAAAGTACCCCCTCAGGTCATTACTCCCGGGCAGCCACGGACCCTCTGGCAGAAGCTGAGCTCCATTATCTGGGACGCAGAGCGGGGCTGAGCGGAGCAAAGAGGAGAGGGGAACGAGGGGGACGCACTGGCCGTGGATCTGAGGAAAAAGGAGACGTAGCGGGAGATGGCACCGTTCTGATGTGACGTTTTCTGGGGCCTCGCCCAGGCCTGGAAGCCACCCATTTGGGACAGGTTCTAGTGGTTGCTGGCATTTTCTGGCAGAGAAATACTTAACCCAATCAGGAACATAATTGCATATTTTTTTCATCTGCTTTTCATTTGATGCATATATTCTCTTTAGTTAAATTGTTTCTTTCTCGCCAGTTCCAGCCCATTGGAGTGCAGATGAGAGTGATATGCTTTTTTTGTGTACTAAATCAAAGCAAAAGCCCATCGTAAAATACGTCAGCATCGCCATTCTGAGGCCAAACAAAGAAATATGTGTCAAGCCGCACAGCCATCACAATGCTTAGTGCATAATGTATACTAAAACAATGCATTAACTCTTCAAAAGAAAAATAGAGCAGTATAATAGTATGTAGAGTGCTGTCCACGGGTATTTGGACACTGGTATTGTACTTTTTGATATGAAACAGTGTCTACAGGGTTCAAGTGTTGACTTTTAACTTCTCAAACACAATAAAGTGTGTTTGAGAGCGTCTGCTTCTGTATTATTTAAATAGTGTAGCAGTATTCATAGTGCTTTTCATACACACGCCACAATTGTACAACAATGCAGTTTCTGACATTTGTAGTTTTCAGTCTCATTAACTATTAGATGGATTGCTGTAACATTTCGTTTAGACATGTATTTTCCCCCTCAGGGTTGAACTGTGATGACTTTGGCGACCCCTCAACTTTTCAACTAGCACCATCATCTAAATGTTATTTTGTCTAATACTTTGTGTCTAAATATCTAAACTAAGGAAATACACATTAGTCTCAGCTGTTTAGTGCTAATCAGCGTATGTTAACATAAATATGCCTGGGTAGGAGCAGTATTGTGAGCATGTTAACATATGTAGTATACAGTCAATTTATCTGAGCCTTGCTGCTGCTGGAAATTACGCTGATGAGAGCTGTGAGACTCAACCAAAATGGTAAAGTTGCGGGCTGTGAAAATAAAACACTGAGCTGAGCTGCAAGAGACAGGTTCTAACATGTGAGATGTGTCACTATTAGTGACATGTAGTCATTTGAACCATATAAAAATATTGATTAGTGCAGCTTCAAGTATAGAGTACACTGGCTATGCCCTTCTAAAATTGGTGGACAGTGTATTGAGTATTGATTCCTACTCAGTTTATCTGATGAACTACCTAACACCATCTCAGCTGAATGCTACTTGTAATCTCATACCCATCAATAACCCCCATTGATTGAGAACACATACTGATCTGTGCTTGTACATGCAGGACAGAGTTTGTGAATTGTGTGTGCCTTGCATATTTATTCATAGGAACAATATATAGCATCAGTGATAGAGTCATCACTACTTTCAGTTTAAATGTGTAAAAAAAACAATTAATGTAAATCCGTAGCCATGCTTCGTATTACAGGGTACATACTGTAGAGTCACACTGAAACATGATTGGGTTTTTCTTTTTCAAGAGAGTAATGATTTTATGTTCTTATGTTTCTTTATGTTTCCTGTCCTTTTAGGTTCAGTCAGCACAGAGGTTTTTCAAATGATTCTGTTCTGTAGTTAATATGAAATTCTAAAAAAATTGTAATATCCTGATGAGATTTAAAACCAGCAATGTGACTGCGATCTCTCACAATTAAAAGCTGTTATGGAATTTTATGCAAATGTCTCTGCATGAACTCTCGTATGAGGAAATGTAGAACACTGTTGATTTTTTGTGTAATTACTCATTCATTACGTCTTTGGTTTGAAGACAAGCGTAAACCATCACGCCCTGTGTTCCGATTCGATTTCTTCCCCTCTTCCAGGGAATCACATGTGCAACGTCAGAGCGTCAATCAAACACGACAGCTATTTACGCTCGCTGGGTGAGATGAAAGGTTCTGGGTCTATCACTCAGGCCCCGTTCACCTAAGAGAATGGGAAAGAAGACAGACAAAGCAGGAAAAAGGCCTGTACATTTTTATATTCTGGGCTGTCTCGGATGCTTTCCTACAGTATGGCAGGCGCTCCGACGTGCACACAAACTCACAACCGTGCTTACGTGTGTGTATGTGTGTGTGTGTGAGAGAGCGAGTGTGCGGTTACTGCAGAAACAGCAGACACACACACAGTGTTACTAATGTTGCTGTGCGGGTCTTTGATGTTCAAGGTGCTGTATCTGTTGTGCATGTCTGTCCTCTCAAATCATTTCCAGCACTGGGAGTAAAACACGGAAACAAAGGCAAACAACATATTCAAAAAGTGTCAAACGACACATCTGGCGTTTCATGTTCGCTGGATGATGGTGACACGGAAGCAGCTTCAGTCGGTTAAGATGCAGGACAGACTAATAGACGCGGGATGCTGCTTGCAGGAGGTGAGAGGTTAGAGAAGGCAGGGTGTATCCATCCCTGTCATGAACCGTCCTCCAGCAAAACTCGCTCTAATGAGACTGCGTATAAATTGTTGATTGCAGACTTTAAAAAGGTAGCATTAAAAGAGGGAGATAACAACTCAAACATGATGCACGGAGTAGTACTGTCAACAGAAATTAACCAAAAAACGATATGATGACCGAAAAGTGTCATTCTGGGGTTCCAGCATCTAAATAGGAGGATTTGCTGCGTTTCTCTGTTTTGAGTAACCTGTGATTGTAATTTTGTTGTATGTTTTAACTAAATGACTAAATGATTTTTCCTTGATAGATAGGTCAATATTTAGTGGTATTATTTCAACCCACTGTCATTCCCCATGGCATCTGATACTGACGCACAAGGCAACCTTTCAAATTACTCATCTGTAAACCCATCCACGTCATTATAAGACACATTTTTTAGCATGCAGTGTCACAGCAGTTCATGATATTGAATCTATATAATGTATTTTAATTGGGGTATGACAAACATTACTTATCATCACCTTCAGCTGGTGACTAATCTATGAAACGCCAACATGTACGCACATGACTATTATAGTAAATCCTTAAATAGTTCAACATTTTAGGATATAAGCTTATTTGCTCTCTTGCCAAGAGTGAGATGAGAAGATTGATATCGCTCTCATGTCCGTCTGTTAAATCCGGAGCTGGAGCGAGGAGGTGATTAGCCTAGCTTAGCATTAAGACTGGAAGCAGAAGGAAACGGCTAGCTTGGCTCTGTCAAAAGTTCAAAAATATGCCCATCACTAATTAAGACACAGCTGATTAATCTGTAGGCAAACAGAAGTGTACATTTCAATTTTCTTGCCAGGAACTCTTGGCAACGTGGAGGATGATGTTTTCTTGGCATTAGAACCTGACCAGTATATTGGAATGGGAAATATTACTGGCCTATTTTACATAGCTTTCCATTAATATATCAGTATACCAAAATATACTGAATGTGGGCAAATGTGTAATAAGAAATAGCATTTTTTAACAGTATTATACAGTACAGACATTGGTCACAATTTAATTTAATTTAATTTAATTTAATTTAATTTAATTCAGTAACCAAATTTAAGGGATTCTTAATAACCATGTTTGTCTATACTTGGCTTATGTAAAAAGTGATTATAAGATGGGTTTTTTTACTCTCAAATATCAATATGCTTATCAGCCTAAAAAGACAGCATCAGTCAGACTCTTAACAACATGTCAAACAACCCTAAAAACGTCTGTTGGTTTCAGATGATTTCCTCTATGGGGATGAATAAAGTATCTATCTATCTATTTATCTATCTATCTTGCTAAAACTAGTAGATGATGTCACCCACGAGCTAACAGTGTTAACAAACCTTCATAAGAGTAGCTTAAAGGTGTGAGCTAATGAGTGGTTTAATAAGACAGGTGCAGATTATATTCAGTCCAATAGCTATGTGGTGATGACACAGAGACATTACTCATTAACACTTAATCTGAAGGTAATCTCAGTTCTCAGGCTCATAGCACCTTCATCTCTTTAGTGGAGAATACCTTAACAAGGACTATACCACTGATTTTACATAAATGAATACATATACATATACTTGAGAATTAAGAGTGCAGATTATTTGAAATGTGCACTATGTTACCACGCAACATAACTTTGACCCATGGGTTCCCTTCCCTTTGATTTTTATACCTTTCATAACTCTAGCCATTGATTGCGGAAGTCCAGTGCCATCTTTTAATGGGTTGTGATGACATTAATTGAGGAGACTGAATAAATTACTGTCCAGCCCACAACCTCTCTATTTGGTTCACTCTTATACTAATGTTTTCGGCCAAAGAAGGCAGTTTTTTTCACCGAAAAAGCTCTGATAAACCCACTGCACACTATCTAAGACTTAATTTTTTGCCAGAAAAACAACCCCAAATGAAAGATAATGTTGCTCCGTAAATGCCGGATGCTGGAAAATGCCATATCATTTGTAAATGTAATAATTTGTAAATGTCGTGTTCACAACTTGTCACTGCTGCCCCCAAGTGGCCAATGACTCCGTCAGAGCGCAGTATTCGTACAGTAGATTGGGTTGATCAGTGACTCACTGCTGTGACTTTAAGCACGAGTAATAACTGCTCATTTCTGTGTAAAACAACACAAAGGCATCCATCCCATGCCACATGCCAGCACCGGCTTTAGAAATGATAATGAAATGACTCTGAAAAGGCGTTGAGGAAAACAACTTGACATGTTTCATAAATCATCTCAGAAAATAATAATAGGTACGGAAATACATTTGACAATTATTGGCTGAGGGGAAACTTTTCAAATAAACAGCTTTATGGTAAGTCATATCACTTGGCAGTTGATCATCATGATCACTCCTGGATTGTCCCAGAAGGTGGCATATTTATTAGTATGCAACAGATGGGGAGCACGCGTTTTCCTTGCTAAGGCTTCTGAAATGGGTCTTTTGGTAGCAGTATAAATATGATGAACTGCAGCCTATAACAGGCACTGGATCCCACACAAGGACAAAACGTCCAAATGAGCAGCAAAAGTCGTGTTGTGGCTGCTTTACAACAGTGCCATCAATGATTGATCTACACCCCGCTGAGCCACTACAGGAAACAAAGTATAGAGCCTATAATTTAGTTGGGAAACAATGCATGAGACCGTCAGGTTGTGCATCCATTTCGGCACAAGCATTCCCCGGTGAAGAGAGATCATTAAACTACCAAGCGCTTTGCAATATGGTGTAGTCAATGTCATTGAAAAGATGGGACAATAAAGTGAGGTAGGGGGTTGCAACAGCAGGGAGAGAGCATGGAGATGTATTAATGTCACATAGGCTTTAGCCTGCCTCCTTAAGCCCTGCAAAGAGTCACACAAGCCAATTTCCATTATCATATTGATTGAAATAGTTCATCATAGTGTAATTTTAGGTTTATCGCCACCCGGTTGGGAATAAGACCAAAGCATTATCCAACAAAAGCTATTGTTCCAGGGGACGTTTCGCTGTTCCAGTTCATTGATGGAGTTGATTAAGTTTAAATGAAGCAGACACTGGATAAAAGTGAGGGTATTGACCAGCGAGTGGTGTGCCGCGCTTGAAAAAGCCTGATACATGCGGAAAAGCAAGATTTGCTAAATGCTCTAATCTTCAATCAAATCTAACATCAATACAGACAAAGTTTGGTAATGAGAGATTCAATGAAGCATGCAGCAGAGAGAATTAATCCCCCTCGCCTAAACTGAGTTCAACTTTGAAGCTTGCTCCTCAGGATAGATAGTTATCTAAATGCTAAATAAGAAACGTATTGTACTTTTCACAGCATACTAATCATTTGTTCATTTTGTCTCCCTTATTTGTTCTCTCACACATCCCCGGTTGTTGATCTGGTGATTAGATCAACCTTGGATAGAGGAGGAGAATGGAATAATGAGATTTGATTGCGCAGCAGCTTGTAACATTCAAGGCCTGTGGGGACACTGCCACCACGTACAGTTCACAGGGAGGGAAATTAGACAAAAAGATGAAGAGCATTTAAAGTGTGGTCTAAAGATGACTCTGCACTGGTCCACGGATTATGAGGAAAAAAATTCTTATTTTTATTTTTGGGGGTGTTTCATTAGCGGTTTTACAAGGTACAGGAAAACTCATTCTTAATTTAGAAAAGACTACATTTTTATTTAAGAAAATCAATAATTATGCTTTAATTTCTTGTAGTTCATTCTCCCAAACTTTTTATCATATAACCACTTAAATATCCCATACAGACATGTCTTAAGACATATAAAAATAGTCTTCTTTGAATAATAATTTGTGTACAATGTGCTTTTTCCACAATAAAAGTTCAATTATCTAAGATGAAACATGATTTCCTTCAACCCTCATTTAAAATAAAATATTAAAATATGCAAATAGTCATTTTAAAAGTTTAACTGCTTGACACAGTATGCCTCGTACTTCTCTATAAAGCCGATTCTCAGTTTTTGTGCAGCAGTGGAGGATTCAAATTTCAACATTGTGTAAATTGAATATTGGATCAGGATTGGTTCATAACTAGTTGTGATGTCACAAATCATGTCGGTACCCTTCAACTAAAGATTTAAGGTGAGCACAGAAACTTATATACACTTATAGCAGATGAGTGTGAAAAAGTATAGTCTAGTGTCAAACTCTGCACAAACATTCAAATGAAGTAACAAGAAAACAGTGTGTACAGTATTTCACCAAAAATAAATCTAATTTTGTGTGGCAGGAATGTTTTTTTCCCCCCTTTCTTCTCCCATGAATCAGCTTGTGACCCTTCAGATGTATCTTGCCACCCTTTGGGGGGGGGGGGGGGGGGGGGGGGGGGGGGGGTCTGGGCCCCCAGGTTGGGAACCACTTCACCAGACAATCAGAAGGCTGAGTAGGAAGATCTGACCCTTGATAGTTAAGATTGAAGAAGCCATGGAGGCGCTGAGCCCCCACCATGATTATGTGTTTATATCATAGCACTGAATCTTATTCAACAGCACAGATGGTGTAATGTTAGAAATGTTTTTACCTTATTTAGATGAGATGACATCATTCGGCTCCCATATCCGTGGGTGGATGATTCATCGACCATTCACGCGAACTGGACGCTTTCTAAATTGTTTGTAATTTAATCCATGTAACTAATCCAGAACTTTCTGGCATTAACTTTGCAAACTAGTGTGTATTCACGGATAATACACCTGCTGTCAGGGTCACTTCACCCAGCTACAGTGAGGTTATGTGATTATAGCGACTGAAACAGCTGTAAACTACTATGTTGTGTGTGTAGGGGCGGTTTCAAACAAATATCCCGCCATTTACCTGCATTTCCTGGTTTAAACTCAAACCGCGTCACCGACCGTCACGTGACCTTTTAACTCCTAAACGGTAAAGAGGACAAAACATGGCCAATAGAAAATATGCCGATGTAAGGTGGTTGTATTTTATCGTTCATCCATATATTTTTTATTTTTCATACGATATGTATTTATTTATTTATTTGTTTATTTATTTGGCTTTTTTACTTATTTATGTGTTTGATTCTGTTTGTAAGGGATTAGGTGACACCTGAAATTAACCAATACACCCCATAACACGCAAGAAGGATATTTGCCTATTATAAATGTGACTATAACCATATGGCTTGTTTACTTATTTATGTGTTTGATTCTGTTTGTAAGGGATTAGGTGACACCTGAAATTAACCAATACACCCATAATACGAAAGAAGGATATTTGCCTATTATAAATGTGACTATATAACCATATAGCATGACAGCAATAATCCACATTTGATAGAAATATAGATTTTTTTATTTCTACTCCAAACGTTTTTTAAAAATAAGAGCTTCTGATGTCATATTTTTTATGTTTAAAAATTCTAAAGGTAAATTAAATCCACTCAAGTTTGTGATTACACACATACACACATACACACACACACAAAACAAACAAACACCATATAAATGACATTAATTTACATGCTGCCGTCACAACACTAAATCATAATAATCTCTCACATCTTCCTAATTGTCAGTAGGGCCTATATGATTTCTACTGAATAGTCTCTCCTGTAAGAAGCTGTTATAAGTAGATTTGCAGTTTGTAGGTGAGAGTGGACGGGTTCAAGCTGCTGCAGGCCTGCTCTGACCGGCAGTCATCCTGGAAGGTGAGTGAGTGAGTGAATGAATGAGTGAGTGAGTGAATGGGTGGTGGTGGTGGTGGTGGGTGAAAGTGGGTGCTGCTGGTGACACGCAGCATGGTACCACATAACAGGTGACAGCTCCCTGCACTTGAAGTAAATGTTACACATGTGTGAGATCTGATTTTTTTTCTTCTTCTTCTTTACACAAGCTTCTGGCTACGCCCAAATCCACATCAGGATGTAGTCTATGAAGAGAATCCTTTTAGGTTTAATTTCTATTTTAGAAATATAAAAATATATATATTTACAACTGTGTGCCAAATCCATCAAATTCATGTTTACCGCATAGCTATATTTTTCAGATGTGTGTCTATACCCCTGAAACGTCTAAATAAAGATTTATAGTGCCGCCCTTTGGGTCTGAAAAGGACCAGGGTTGTTATCAGTCTGTCTTAACTTCTACTATTTATTTCCAGATGCCACCTCATTATTTGCATTTACTTTTTGCAGAGTGACGGTAAGTGTCGTCAACGGCGCTGAGTGGATTTTTCAACCCCCCCTTCTTCTTTCTTTTTTTTTCTTTTTTTTTAATATTCTTCATTGTTGAGATATGAGCAGTGGGACATGAAGCCTGAGCTTGTGTGTTGTCAGAATCTCATCTAATCTGCATGTTTGTTTCTTAAACAGGGCATGTTCGCTTATCCCCCCTTCTTTTTCTGCAAATCGACAGGAGATGCAACCCGGGAGAAGTGCAATAAAACAAACTCTGCTCTCAAAGGTGTGTGCGGCTTTGTACCGGCGCGTTTTGCCTGTTAGCTGCACATCCTCTGTCTTTTCATCTGTCAGTTATTCCCCCTCATGTTTTGTCATTTGCTCTGTATATTCATTTGTCGCCTGGTATTTTTTTCTTTCTCTCTCTCTCTATCTCTCTCCCGATGCCTTGCATAGACTACACCCGCGGTTGTAATTAAATTTCTCCCTCAAATGCAACAAAAACGTAAAGGAAGATTTGTGTGCGTGTGTGTGTGTGTGTGTTGTTGTTGTTGTTGTTGTTGTTTTTGATGTGATGGTGAAACAATGTTGTGCAGCTCCTGCAGACGTGTGCGTCCTGAGAGCAATAAGGCGGGATGTGAGCTCTCAGTAGCCACTAATGGAGAGGAGTGAGACACAAAAAGGGCCTTAAAGGTAGTTTGATTGGTGTTCACTGTCCTACCTATAAAAAGGAGAAAAATCCATTCTGTCTGTAATGGGGCCTGAGAAATCAAACATATCATTCTAGCAATATTATATCAAATAATATCTAAAAACATGTATAGAGCATGTGCAGAAGAGTAAAGAAAAAAACAACAATTTAGGTAAAAATCTAAAATTGCTGCATATATTTCCTGCCATTATTTTTAAACTGTATTTCATGTATTATTATATTGTTTGTTGTCAAAAATCAGTGTAACCACTTTGTGTTTCTCTCCATCTAGCTCTCAGAACGAAATGAGCAGCGCCCCCTGCCGTCCATCTGTCAAACCGCACATCAGCACCAAGCACACAGAGCTCATGGGCCTGTTTTCAAGAGAGCAACCCAGTGGTTAGTAAACACTTTTTAATCCCATAGAGCCGTTTCACACCCCTCTAAGTGACTACTGGGATACAATCACGACCGTAAATATCCACTTTCTGTGTGAATGATTGCGGGATTTTCCAAAAGCACATGTTCATCTTTGTTGCTGTTGAGCAGGGGATGTTGGCACAAAGATGGACAAAATCTGACTGAATCAGTGTCGATGGAGGGCCATATTTGAGGGGGGGGGGGGGGGGGGTTGTGATGTGATGGATCAGTGCAGACACTTTCACCCAAGCACACACAAATACACACACACACACACGTTAAGATATGGATTTTCTTCTCTTTTTTTCCTCCATTCATTTTTATTGTTTGGATGCACCTGACTCGTCATTTCTGGCTCATATTCTACATTTCTCCCCTCATCCAAATCAAAACCTCTGCTTGTACGGCTTGTCAAGCTTCCAGTTTAGTGATGTAAAAAAAAAAAAAAAGAGAGAGAGAGAGAGAGACAGAGAGAGAGAGGGAGAAAAGGAGGTCAGCCTGAGCCCGGCGGGATGGAGGGCAGCTGCTCCCTGACCAGCTCCCCCGTCACACCTACTACTGCAGCCCCGGTTCTAAAGGCATTTGCTTGGCGAGTAATTAATAGGAAATAATGATGTTGCCGAAGGTGCGGCATCACTACCGAGGATGTCAAAACTGGGCATATTGTTGGCTACATTATTCATCTCTTTACTGTACATGACACATTGATGCTGGTGATGATTCTCAAGCCTGTTCATTTATACAGCGTGTGATATGCATGAATACCCAGGCAATGATTGAACATTTGCAACAATAAAATTATAATTATTTTAAACAGGAAATATTGCATGTTTGGAGGGTTTTCTTGTGTATTTTTTTTACACAATAAAAGCCTAAATATAACGCACCCATCATCTCTGTCAGGCTACAATGATCCTCTAATTTTTCATTCTTTTATTTATAACCTTTTATAACATAATTATTAATGCACCACGAACATTTCAGCAACACACAGCGATTCCTTCCTTCCACCAGAAAAAAAATGATCTGACTCAGGTAATTACAGCAGATAATGTAATCGCGCCATAACGCACTTGTCTGCCCAATTAGCTGAAACAATTATTGCAACTTTGACTTTAATTACGTCTCAATTTGAAGCCTAGCGCCGGTCTATAATTCAGTGATTAAAACCCTCTCTGCCCCAGTGCCTTTAGGGCAGCGCATGATTAGGACCTGTCAGCTGCTGAAGTGAACGGAGCCAGCCATGCGTGTTGTGCAACATGACCCGCTGTTGTTAAACCTTGTCAACATATTAACCTGAATTCCCCAGTCATTATGGACTGAATTGCCTACATAAGGAGGGAAGAAAAAAAAGTAATGTACACATATGTAGCTACTGGTATGTGTAATTGAAAAGAAAAAAAAAAAGAAATAGGGTATTTTCTAAAGCACATTAACAAGAAGCCTGACGTCACATAATGTCCCAAGGCCCTGGTTTAGACAACAAAAGCCTGAATGACAACTGTTAAGCCTATTGTGCTAAACATACATGTTGAAATCTATCCGTTTTCTACTGTTTTTTTAAAAGGTTAAATGTATAATATCCTGTTAAATATGTTGAAACTGGTTCATTTAAAATTACTCTGCTAAAAGCAGGTCTCAAAAATCCTGAGTCATGGGATATCTGGTCATTAAATGTAGACAAACAAAAATAAAGAGGTTTGACATGAGGAGAGAGACTGTTTTGGGAGGGCCAAAAGGTTCATCTCAAGCACATTTGATCCTTGTCAAAATATATTGATTCATGTTCTTTCAAGAGACAGTTGATGTCTTCCTTAATTTCTGACTGGCCATCTGGACTGACTGATGAGAGGAGACTCTTGTTTTCTTTGCAGGCAAGGAACTAATCAATCAGAAACCTAATAGGTCAATTAAAAACTATGAATATGATCATTTTTCAATTAGTTGTATATATGACACAAAATTTCCCTGAATGATCATTTGCAAAAAGAAAGGGTATAAGTATAATCCCATGCACATGCTTCACATTATGTTCTGTAGGTTAGTGTACAGTTGTAGGGTGACCGGTGGACAGGCAGCTACAGTTGATGCAGACCGGGCCGAAGGTTTTATGAATTTCCCCTCAGCCACAATCAGTGCAGCCGAGTTTCCTTTGGTGTATCCAGAGGTGAATAATTTATAGGAGGATAAAAGCATTTGTGGTAGAGAGCTAGACAGTCAGACAGTAGAAGGAGGCTGGCTGAGAATACCCCCCCACAGACACACACACTTCACCCCTCCAACAACCACCACCACCCCCATCTCAACCCCTCCACCCTGCCCCAACTGAGCTCGCCCCCTTGCCGCGCGGTGGCCTTGCACGATACCTCCTCGGACGGCTGTTTGAAGTGCAAA